>NW_017670772.1:221304-283268 GCF_001879085.1 Nicotiana attenuata | reverse complement strand
GTAAGGGTAGGGGTTTTCTTAAAATGATGGGTCTAAAGAAGAATCCCGACTTGACATGTTTGAAGGAGTCATACATTCCCTTTGACCATTTGTATGAAAGGTACGGTCACAGCAAATCATACCGTACTTATCCGGACGAATTCGCCCTCACCTCATTAGGGCACATCCACCAAAGGGTCTTTGTATTTATGTTCTGTTTCTTAGGGATGATAGTGTCTCCAATGAAGAAAGCAAGAACCCATACCAGGCTAGCCATGGTCACCAAAACCTTGATGGAAGGAATTAACGGACAACCATTCAGCCTTGTACCAATGATAGTTGCAGAAATATACCGAGCCCTAGAAAGATGTGAACAAGGGGCCAAACATTTCGAGGGATGTAATTTGCTACTCCAACTATGGCTCATAGAACACCTCCAAAGGGGTGAGTACCGGCAGGAAATCCATCATAGAGACTGGGACGATCATATCGCTTTTCATCACCCAAAGCGAATGAATTATATGCCCAACATGTTCTCCCGACCAGAGAATGCTAAAGAATGGGTCGAACTCTTCGACAATCTTATTGAGGACCGAGTGCAATGGATGTTTGAGTGGTTCCCTACTGAAGAATTCATTATCCAGTCTAGGGATGAGCCATTTCTGATATTGATCGATTTGAGAGGGACCTACCCATATGTCCCTATCCGGGTTATGAGACAGGCAGGTAGGAAGTAGGTTATACCAAGGGTCGACAAGATGAGTCACTTTCGAGCCGACTTCTAGGAGGACGACAGTCTGTACAGGTGCCAGGCTCAGCATATATGGCATTGCAAAATCGTCTTAGGAAAAGACACTATCGAACCAGATCGCTACCATGCTGGTTGTACTCCGCACTATTTAGGCTGGCTGGAAGACAATCACAACGATTTGGGTCAGCCTGGATTTGTTCGAGGTCACAGGATCATTGATGAAAAGGTTGAAGCACAAGTAAAGTACAACCAACTGCGCAAAAGGATGCGGGAATGTGAAAATGAGCACCGGGAAATACAAGAAGCCAATCAAAAGCTAATTGGAGAATGGAAGGATATGGCTGTCAGCGCCAACAAACGACTGATCTGTTTGGAGCAGGGCATAGTGGAGCTGGAAAAGAAGTTTCTGAAGAGGGTCGAAGATTGTCGGGTTGCTGAAGGAAATGAAGACGGACATCTGGCCAGGGCCTACTTGCTGCTAGGATTACGCGAGCTGGGAGAACTGTACGAGGGAGCCAACACTGCTAAATCTGGAGAAGGTCCTTCTGGGACCAAATAGATAGGAGTTTTTTCATTTTTGCTTTGAGAAATGTAATAAGGCCTAGGGCCACTAGTGATATTTTTTATGTTATTTAGTGTCGTTTTAGAATTCGTCTTATTTTTCTTATCAATAAAATGAGGCATTTAGCATTCTAAGTTCTCCAAATTTACTTGTCGCTACGCCTACCTTGGGCACAACGAGGTCCCCAAAATAGGACACGCTTTATATCTCCTGCACTACGTGATTAAATATCGCAACACTTTTCTCATAATCCTTACTAACTTGTTACCTTTTATTTTTACTTTGTTTATTCCCCTCCCTAAAGGTTAGTTCGTGAAGTCTGGCAACATCAGCATATTTTACAAGATCCAGGGGCCCTCCACCTACTCCTCCTCCCAGTACCGTCAAACACAAAAGCAGAAGAAGAATGGAAGATTCAAACAACTCAGCTGAACGGGTAGAGATCACCCGTAGTGACATGGTCCCCAAGGAAAATGCCTCTCAAATCGAACAAAAGCTACTAAAGTTCCAAGAAGAGCTTGACCAGGTCCGAAATTTAGCAAGTCTGACATTTTCCCTTATCGCTCTAGAAGTCACTCAGAATCCCTCACCTCCACAAAACGTCCCAAACCATCCCGCTTCCCACCACCACTGTAATACTTGCCTCACTCCCAACAATACCCCGCTGCTCATCCCGGAACCATTGAACTCCACAAATGACCATTGCCACAACAACACCCCCATCTATGTGGTAATTGTGCCGCACCCTACCCAACCTATCTTAAGCATAACCGAGTCCAATGATAAAGACTCGATCATCAGAAATTTGGCTGAAGAACTTAAGAAGCTGACCACTAGGATCCAAGGCGTTGAAGGTAGTAAAAGAGTTGAGGGGCTAAACTACGAAGATTTATGCATACAGCCCGATGTCGAACTGGCCGAGGGGTACAAACCTCCCAAATTCGAGATGTTTGATGGTACAGGGGATCCCAGGGTTCACTTGAGGACATACTACGACAAGCTAGTCGGAGTAGGGAAGGATGAGAGGATCCGCATGAAGCTTTTCATGAGAAGCCTGAAGGGAGATGCTCTGTCTTGGTACATTAGCCAAGACCCCAAGAAATGGTCAAACTGGATTACTATGGTGTCCGACTTCATGGAAAGGTTCAAGTTCAACATGGAGAATGCACCGGATGTGTTTTACATTCAGAATCTAAAGAAGAAACCCACAGAAACGTTCCGCGAATACGCCACTCATTTAGAGATCGGGGGCTGCTAAGGTTCGAACTACTTTAGGGGAAGAACAGATGAACAAGTTTTTTGCTGGGCTCAGGATCCGCAATATTATGAAAGACTGATGTTGATCGAGAACCATAAATTTTCTGACATCAAAGGATTGAAGAAGGCATCAAAAGTGGTATGGTCACTAACTTTGAAGCTTTGCAAGCCACCAACAATGCTCTGCAGTCTGGTGGTACATCCAAGAAAAGGGACGTAAGTGTCGTAATGGTTGCACAGAGAACCAAATCACCAGTCAAATATCAAACCTACCCGATATCTCCACTTACATATCAACCCACTCCAAATTTCCAGACACCCGCACCTTCCTACAAAACTCCACCACCTACCTATCAATCACCTCCACCTCCCATATACCAACCTACTTCACCCAGATATTCCCAACCCGCACAAGTCTACCAAGCCTACAATACTCAACCATCCCACTACCAATCACCTCCCACTCGCCAAAACTTTCCCAGACCCCGACCAAATTTTGACTGCAGACCTCCCAAACAATACACCGCCATTGCCGAGCCAATCGACCAGCTGTACAAAAGACTCAAAGTTGTTGGTTATGTCACCCCTATCCCTGCCATAACCCCTGAAAACCCTTCCCAATGGGTTAACCCAAACAAAAGTTGTGCATACCATTCTGGCATGAAGGGACATACTATTAATGAATGTCGCTCCCTGAAGGATAAGATCCAGGCTTTGATAGACAACAAGATCATCTTGGCAAAGGAGCCTGCTCCGAACGTCCGCAACAACCCTCTACCAGACCACAAGGGTGGAGGTGTTCATATGATTGAAATAGAAGATGATTGGGATCCCAAAGGATCAATCGGTTTGATCACGGAAGGTGATGATCCAACGAAACCAACAGTCACTCTTAATCCGATTGTAGTCCAAATTCAGCCTTCTAAAAATGCTGAGGTGAACATGTCCATACCGCTTGAGTTTGAAGCACCAGCCTCTGCAAAGACGCCAACACCAATAGAGGTCGAGTTTGGGTCCCCAAAGGCGCCTGAGCCCTTTGAAGTTGCTGTATTACCTTCCAAAGCAAGGGTGCCTATTCCAGTAGCAATGACAGCCGTAACACCATTCCACACAAAGGCCATACCATGGGACTACACAGCCGAGGCAAGAAGAAAGGGAAAAGCCAAGTTCGGGGAAACAGTTGCAGCACAGGGTATGACAAGAACCGGCAGGGTTTTATACCCCAGAACACTTGGCTGAGTCAAGTAAACAGACCTCTGGTCGACAAGCCATCATTGAAACTGGACTCGGTGATCTCTGGAGAAAGATACAAGCCAAGGAATACTCGGTCATTGACCAGCTGAACAAAACACCGGCACAGATCTCTATCCTGGCTTTACTACAAAGTTCTGATGCACACAAGAATGCCTTGTTGAATGTATTATGAGAGGCATATTTACCAAGCAACATCACTGGAGGAGAAATGTCAAACAGGTAGGCCAAGTATTGGAGAGTCACAAAATCACCTTCCACGAGGATGAGCTGCCACCGGAAGGATTGAGTCGTAACAAGGCATTGCACATCACTGTGCAGTGCGAATATTAATTTATCACCCGGATCCTGGTCAATGGGGGGTCCAGTCTCAACATTTGTCCTCTGGTAACACTTAGAACATTGGGAAAAGGGCTGCATGAAATCAAGGATACGGCCATCAACGTTAAAGCTTTTGACGGTTCTCAAAGGTCCACTATTGGGGAAATTAGCCTACGTTTGCGAATGGGCCCACTTGGTTTGATGTTGATTTTCAAGTGATAGACGTGTCGTGGCATCAACACTACATCAGGCAGTGAAATTTGAGTGGAATCACCAGGAGGTGATCATTCATGGTGATGGTAGCAACCCCATATATACCCGCTAGACCATTCCAGTAATTGGAGGAAGAAGAAGAATAGGTGGGGAAACTTACCACCACATCGAGCGAGTCAACGCCGTCGATAAAGACAAATGGTGGGACAACAAAAGTGAAAGCATACTGAATTGGAGCGGGTATGAACCTGGCAAAGGACTTGGCAAGAATCTCCAAGGAATCGCTAAGCCCATCAAGCTCAAGAAGCATGGCACCACCTTTGAGTTGGGGTATGAGTATACCTGGGAAGAATTCAAGGACTGGTCGCCACCTTGGTGCGGTCCTTACTATCCATTGGAGCAGTCGATACCCCGTCTAGAACAGACTTTTCAACCAGCCGAAGTCATTATGGGTCAGAAGAAGAGGAAGCATTAGCAGCAATGAGGAGTTTTTTCTTAGAAGAGGATGATATGGACTATTGTGTCATTTTTGAGGAGGAGGGGAAGGAAGGCCCTTCTATACAGGTTGTAAGCGGAGGAGCACACCTCAACAACTGGACTGTCAGAACCACCAGGGCCCGGCGTGCCTCGGGGTAGCAAGGCTGAACAAAGCTCCACGCACTATTTTGTTTTACTAGTTTATTTTCCTCTTGCATTTTTATTTTTCGCAAGAAAGAGCTCCAACGTTCAAAACACTTATGAAATTTATTAAAGTATTTCAATTTTCTTACAAATCTCTCTCTTATTATTTTGTCTCATTACTTTACTCAAACAACATTACTATTACTTATCTTGATGAACCAACGACTGTGACATGCAACGAGACAATGCAACAAACGGACATAGAATCAGAAGAAGATGATATATCGGAAGAGATCGTTAAAGAAGTTTGAGAATTTTGAGAATAGGCCTAAGTCCAACTTGGACGAGACTGAGATCGTCAATCTAGGAGATGCAGAAAACATCAAAGAAACACGAGTCAGCGTTCATTTGTCACCATCAGAGAAGGAAAAGTATACGGAATTTCTAAGGGAATATAAGGACATATTCACATGGTCATATGACGACATGACGGTCTAAGCACATCCATTGTGGCTCACAAATTACCGATTGGTCCGGCCTGTCCGCCAGTAAAACAGAAGCTCAGAAAGTTCAAGCCAGACATGAGTTTGAAAATTAAGGAAGAGGTCACTAAGCAGGTCAAAGCTAAGGTTCTCGGGGTAGTAGAGTATCCGACATGGTTAGCCAATATTGTGCCAGAACTGAAGAAGGATGGGAAGGTCAGAATCTGCGTCGACTACCGGGATCTCAACCGGGCTAGTCCAAAAGACGACTTCCCCTTGCCGAATATACACATCTTGATTGACAAGTGCGCCAAGCATGAGTTGCAGTCATTCGTTGATTGTTTTGCTGGGTACCATCAGATATGGATGGATGAAGAAGATGCTGAGAAAACGGCTTTCATTACGCCGTGGGGGATGTATTGTTACAAACTGATGTCGTTTGGGTTAAAGAATGCAGGGGCCACCTACATGAGGGCCATGACTACCATTTTTCATGACATGATACACAAGGAGATCAAAGTGTATGTAGACGACGTCATCATCAAGTCCAAGAGAGCCGCTGATCACATGGAAGACTTGAGGATATTCTTCAATAGACTAAGAAGGTACAACCTAAAGCCGAATCCCGCAAAGTGTGCGTTTGGGGTTCCTGCCGGAAAACTACTTGGGTTCATTATGAGTCGCCGAGGGATAGAATTGGATCCGTCAAAGGTCAAAGATATTCAAGAATTGTCGTTGCCGAAGAACAAGAAGGAAGTAATGAGTTTCTTGGGAAGACTTAACTATATTAGTCGATCATAGTGCACTGTCATCGGTGAGCCAATCTTTAAAATGCTGAAAAAGGATGCCGCTACCAAATGGACTGACGACTGCCAATAAGCCTTCGACAAAATCAAGAAGTACCTGTCAACACCGCCGATTTTGGTTTCGCCCGAACCGGGTAGACCCCTACTACTTTACCTTGCAGTATTGGATAAAGCGTTTGGTTGTGTTCTGGGGCAGCATGATGAAACAGGGAGAAAAGAGCAGGCCATCTATTATCTCAGCAAGAAGTTCACCTCGTACGAGGCCCGGTATTCTCTGCTGGAACGCACCTGTTGTGCTTTGACTTGGGTAGCTCAGAAGTTGAGGCACTATTTCTGTGCTTACACCACGTATCTCATATCAAGAATGGATCCATTGAAGTATATCTTTCAGAAGCCCATGCCCATCGGCAAGCTGGCCAAGTGGCAAATCCTGCTGAATGAATTCGACATTGTCTACGTGACTCAGAAAGCAATCAAAGGACAAGCCTTAGCAGATCACCTCGCTGAAAACCTTGCGGATGGGGAATATGAGCCTCTGAAGACGTATTTTCCTGATGAGGAGGTATCATTCATAGGAGAAGACATTACAGAGTCCTATGACGGTTGGAGGATGTTTTTCGTTGGAGCAGCAAATTTCAAAGGAGTTGGCATAGGAGCAGTCCTAGTATCAGAAACCGGCCAACATTATCCGGTATCCGCCAAGCTCAGGTTCCCGTGCACCAACAATATGGCCAAGTACGAAGCTTGCATCTTAGGGCTCAAGATGGCTATTGACATGAACATCTAAGAGTTGCAAGTGATTGGAGATTCGGATTTGCTTATACATCAGGTCCGAGAAGAATGGGCAACCAAGAACTCCAAGATACTCCCGTATTTGCATCATGTACAAGAGTTGAGGAAGAGGTTCAAAAAGACAGAGTTCTGGCATGTTCCCAGAGTCCAGAATGAGTTCGCCGATGCATTGGCTACCCTATCATCTATGATTCAACATCCAGATAAGAACTTCATAGACCCTATTCCAGTAAAGATTCAGGATCAGCCAGCTTACTGTGCTCATGTCGGGGAAGAAGCAAACGGAAAGCCTTGGTTTCACGACATCAAGGAATATTTAGCCAAAGGAGAATATCCAGAGCTTGCAAATGCTACTCAGAAGCGCAACTGTGAAGATTGTCCAACAATTTCTTCCACAGCGGGGGAATTTTGTATAGGAGAACTCCGGATTTGGGTTTGCTAAGGTGTGTTGATGCGAAGGAAGCATCTAAACTGCTAGAGGAAATTCATGCCGGGACTTGTGGTCCGCATATGAACGGTTTGTCTTAGCCAAGAAGATACTCCGGGCAGGTTATTTTTGGATGACTATGGAGACGGACTGCATCCAGTATGTTCGAAAGTGCCACCGCTATCAGATCCATGTAGATATGATAAAAGTGCCTTCGAATGAGCTTAATGCAACAAGCTCGCCGTCGCCGTTCGCCGCATGGGGAATGAATGTTATCGGACCAATCGAACCTGCCGCATCAAATGAGCACAAGTTTATCCTAGTAGCAATTGATTATTTCACCAAATGGGTTGAAGCAGCATCTTACAGAGCAGTGACCAAGAAAGTCGTGGCAGACTTTGTCCGTTACTGTATCATTTGTCGGTTCGGGATCCCAGAATCAATCATTACTGACAATGGCTCCAACCTCAACAGTGATTTGATGAAAGCTATGTGTGAAACCTTCAAGATCAAACACAAGAATTCCACAGCCTACCTCAGATGAACGAAGCTGTAGAAGTCGCCAACAAGAACATCAAGAAGATACTGAGAAAGATGGTAGAAAAGCATAAGTAGTGGCATGAGAAGCTATCATGTTCTTTGTTAGGGTATCGCACCACAGTCCACACATCAACTGGTGCAACTCCCTATATGTTGGTCTATGGTACAGAGGCGGTCATTCCCGTCGAGGTAGAAATTCCCTCCCTAAGAATCATACATGAAGCAGAGATCGATCTGGGTGAAGAGTAGTTACGAACAAATAGCCCTCATAGATGGTAAAAGAATGAATGCAGTTTGCCATGGTCAACTTTACCAAAGCAGAATGACCAGAGCTTTCAACAAGAGATTCAGACCAAGACGGTTCATACCAGGGCAGCTGGTGTTAAAGAAGATTTTTCCACATCAAGATGAAGCCAAAGGGAAGTTCTCTCCCAACTGGCAGGGTCCATACATGGTTCATCGGGTTCTGACAGGAGGAGCCCTCATACATGCAGAAATGGACGAAGAAGTTTGGCCAAAACCAATAAACTCAGACGCGGTCAAACGATACTATGTGTAACCATTTATGATTTCCTTATGTAATTTGAACTACGTCTGACCTGATTCCCGTTTAAGAGGGGATACGTAGGCAGCCTTATGGGTTCGGTCACAATTCAATAAATTTTTCATTTCCCCTTGCAATTGGAAACTGGGGCAGAATTTTGAGGAGGACCCTCAAAATTCCGAAGTAACTTCAGCCGATCATTGCAAGCAGCCGCCAGAGGCATCAACCTACTAAACTGGGGCAGAATTTTGAGGAGGACCCTCAAAATTCCGTAGCAAGAAAGGTCGCAATGTCTTGAACCACGTCACGGTCGTTGGTTCATCTAAAAGCTATTTCTTAAATATATATACATTATGTCATTTCTTTAACAAACTCATGCATGTTTATCATTAAAATTGCTTTGTTCAACAACGCTACCCCAAAGGTACCTACAGTATCACTAAATCAGAGCCGAACGAATCGAGCAAAGGCAGTGGGGTCACGAACTAACCATTCCCTTTACAAAACTCACGATTTTTCTTTGGATGCAGGCACCCAAGTCGCAAATCATCAAGTACATTTATACACTCACACCTTTCAGGAATACAACTCTCGAAATTATTGCTTCACAACCACTATCCGCATACGATATCCCCAGCAACCAAAATATCGCAATCAACAACCAGCTATCCGCTATCAGCTAAAAATCTTTTACTACTATTCATCTTTTATCTTTTGCATAAGGCTACTATTCTGCCTTCCGAGGTTAAGATATACCTCCATTTGCATTTCCTGCATTGCATAAGGCTACTATTCTGCCTTCCGAGACTAAGCCCTGTCTCCATAATTGCATAAGGCTACTATTCTGCCTTCTGAGGTTTAAGCTCTACCTCCATTTGCATTCCTCTGCATTGCATAAGGCTATTATTCTGCCTTTCGAGGTTAAGCTCTACCTCCATTTGCATTTTTGCATTGCATAAGGCTACTATTCTGCCTTCCGAGGTTAAGCTCTACCTCCATTTGCATCTCTCTGCATTGCATAAGGCTGCTATTCTACCTTCCGAGACTAAGCTTTGTCTCCATTTGCATCGGCTGAAAGATCGCCATTTATATTTACTCTTCACATCGGCTGAAATATCGCCACTTCAGTTAAATCCTGCATCGGCTGAAAGATCGCCATTTATATTTACACTTTACATCGGCTGAAATATCTCCGCCTCATTTAAATCTTGCATCGGCTGAAAGATCACTATTTATATTTACACTTTACATCGGCTGAAATATCGCCACCTCATTTAAATCCTGCATCGGCTGAAAGATCGCCAAATGCTGCATTTCATGGGCTGAAAGATCGCCAAATTGTCTAAAGGCGTCATTGTTCAGAGGCACCATTTTCATAGCCCGAGAACGTCATGCCATGGCTTGAGGACCCCACTTTCTCTCAACATAACATTATTCAAAGGTATCATGGTTCGGAGGCATCATTCCCATAGCCCGAGAACAACATTTCATAGCTTGCGAATCCCATATTATATGTTTCATGGCCCAGGACCTCATGGTCCGATGACGCCATCCTAACCGTCCAAAGACAGCATTCATGGTCCAACGAGAACTTGCATCATGTTTAAATTTATGCACAACATATGCGCTCGTGTTATTTGTTTGCAGGTAAACTGGCTAGCAACAGCCATCCCAGCAGGAGCAATCCCGCTCTAGTTCCCCACAGCCCATTAGACTTTGACCATCCTTCCAAATCCGAATATCTCGTCCGTTTTTGAAGAGTCTCCATCGGCATGTTCCGACGACGGATCCTGAACTACATACGGACTGATTCCTGTAAAACCAAGGATATGTAGGCGGCTCAGTAACCAGAGCTCGGTCAAAATTCTTCAAATCATTTCGTTCGGTCAAAATTGGCCATCATATCTTTACCCGACAACTCTTTCATCCTTCCCGAGTAAAGAGGGGTAGCTGTTGATACCCAATTTTTCACTACGTATTTTTATACAAATATACTTTCAAAATAACATGTACATGAATATATATATGCATTCCCAAGTGTTTGGTATTTTTCCTAATTTTTAAAAGATTTTTAAAATCAATTTATTATCCTTTTTAGCAGTACAAAAAATCAGTAATTATTTCCAAAACTATCATTATTGGTGAATAATTTATTTTATTCTCATATTTATACCAAAATATAGTCAAGGTGATTTTTGTATATTTTTACAAATTTATTTGGTATTTTAAAACCTAAATTGCGTATAATTGCAATTCTAGCCTATTTTAATACTAATAGCATTTCTATAATTATAAAATTGGTTCCAGCATTTTTAAATTAATATTTATGTATTATTTATTGGTTGAATGCTTTTAATTTATTTTAAAAATTATTTTACTATTTTTTATAAATAAAAGGGTAAAACTGGCTATTTAACATTTAGCCTCATTTATTTCAATTATAGCCTATTTTATATTTCAATTGTAGCCCTTAAATTGACCCAATTCTACCCCAATTAAATTAGCCCAATTTCATTTTTTACCCGGCCCAGACCTAATTTTAAAACCCACCTGGTTCCCCACTATTGATCCAGGCCGTTGATCAAAATGATCAACGGCCATAAATCCCCCTTACCATTTTTAACCCCCAAAAACCTACCCTAATCCCTCATTCTCACCTAGCCCGCCGCCTTTGAATCCCAAACCCTCTCAAATCCTCTCAAGCTCTCCGGAACCCTAGCCTCCTCCTACCTTATTTCACCATATTTTCACCGGAATCCATGGCTTCCCATGCCATGGATGGTCTCTACTCACCCCTCTCCATCATTAAACCTTGGGTGTTCGAGGTTTTTTAAGGCTGACTTCGATGGTTCTCCCTCCGATCTTTGATTCCATGGCTTCTCCGGCCATGCTCCGGCATATTTAAGGCTCAGGAGCCTGATTCTTGACCTCTCCGACCCAAGATCGGACCTGTTTCCAAGCCTTTCTCAATTCTAGGATTTCTCCAAAACCCTAAACTATTCGAGGTTCTTTCACTGTTGTTTGTTTAGATCTATACTGTATCTATGTTGTTCTTGCCATCTAAAGTGTTTTCCCCAAAAGTTTCTTTTCAAAATCGTTTCTCTTCGATTTTAGGGTTTCTGAAAGGATTTTTCGGAAAAATCTTTCTGATTTTTCTTCTTCTTTGCTTTATGTGTGTTTGTCTATACCCTGCTCGTGTGATTTCTTTTATTACGCATGTATTGTCCTTTTTACTTTTTCTTTTCTACAATACATGTTACTCCTGTTAATCATTGCTATGTTTTCTTTACTCTTTTACTATATGTGTTTACCGTTAAGTTATTTGATTTTTGTTTACTAAACTCTGTTCATGTTCTTACATGCTTCATCTGCTTGTGTTCAAGTCTGTATCATCTCTTTCTTCTGAACTTGTTTAGGTTCCGAGATTTTCAAATATGCTCTTCATGATTTTTCTTCCTTGGTCGTTCAAACATGCCATCATATCTGTTTTGTTCAGACTCTGAAACAAATGGTTTGTTTTCTCACCTCCATGTCTGATTCAATTTGAAACCCTAGGATTTGGGGGGTTTCCTTTGACGATTTTTGATTTTTTATGTTCGAGTTAGGGTTCCACTTTGGGACCCTGGACTCTCAGACTCACTATGAGTCTGCAAATTGAACATGTATCTCTTTGCTTATGATTCTGAACTTCTCTTGCATTAAACTCTCTTCTAAATAACTTGACAGTCTCTTCTTGATTCACATATTTGTGTGCTTTATATATGAGAACTCTTCTTTCAAAAGGTTTTTGCCAACTACTAATTGATTCCATTCCTTTAATGATGTTTACTCGATTGTTACTGATTTTCCCTAGTTGAACCTTTCTTTACCCTTTTATTGACTTGATTCATTCGAGTAAAAGTTGTAACTTTGATTTTACTGGTTGTTTGATTGATTTCCTTTTCTTATTTCACATAAACTGTGTACCATTGGGTTGTTGCCTTAATTAGCTTCTATGTATTTACCCTTTATTGTACTGCTTGGGAAAATATTTTTTTCAAATCCCTTTCCTTAATTGTTTTTACCCGTTTGAAATCACAATCTCTTAACTAAAGGGAGACTGATTACAACATTTTCCTTACCTTTTTCTTACTTATTTGCTGCACTATAAAAGGGGCTCGACCCTTCAGCATTGGCACAGCTTTTAAAACTTTGAACTTTTAATCCTAATACTCTCACACGCATACTCTCAATCACAATATTCTTTCAAAATCTCTACTCTATTCTGAGACTTTTTGTACTACTTTGCTTGCAACATTGACTTTTCAAGACTGTTGTTTTACTTACTTGTTTTCCCTTAAACTGGTATGTCTCAATTTTGATTCCAGCTTTCTTCTCTATGTGTTTACTTCACAATTGCCATATTCCTGTCTACTTTGCTGCTCATATTTTTGTATTAAACGTGTTACTTTCCTTTATGTTTACTGTTTGTTATAAATTTCCCATACCACCATTTCCTTCTATGTGCTGAGTTAAAGTTCATGGCGTGGCAGTATCCAAATTACTGCTCAGGTCTGAACCTGACCTTCAATGGGTCCTAACTCCCAAATTTAGCTAACAGGCTGGTCAGGGGTGTGCCAGCATCCTAATTGCTGGGCATGACCACTAGCCTGTCATGGCCTTCCCTAATTCCCCCTCTATTACACTTATACTTACTCTTAGACTCTAAGTTCTGCCCCCCCCCCCCCTCCTATGAGCCTTGCCTTAGGAACCTTGAGTTTCCTCTGAACTTGGACATTTGAGGGCTGGCCCTTCCACACTGCACTATAATCTGATCTTGCAAATGTAATTAGGTGTAAGCACTGCTTGGAGTTCATGAAGCTCCTTGGAACTTTGACACATCCAAAGGATGAGAAAGGCTTTGGAAATCTGATCTCTAGAAGTTGGTTTATTTCATGTTTCAGACTAGGAGTCTGAATTAGGCTTTCCTTGGTTGGAATCTTTAATTTTTGATGTAATTTTTTTTACTTTTTCTGGATTCATTCGAGTTGTAATAATCTTGTAATAACTTATGGTGTGTATTGTAAAAATGGGGAAGAGTCTCTCATGTTATGCATATGGGGTAGATATCATGTTTTAGGTCTTTATTTCTGCAATCACAACATCTTTTGTTTATGTATCTGCATATAGAGATCCTGCCTATAAGTCATTTCATTATTGCATATAGAGATCCTGCCTATAGGTTTTCATATAAAGATCCTGCCTATAGTTCATTTCATTACTGCATTAGAAATCCTGCCTATAAGTTATGCATTTCATTAGAGATCATGCCTATAAGTTTCTGCAGTTCTGCATATGCATATGACATTAGGCAAACAATCTATAGGATTAAGAATAACCAATTGCATCTTAAATACTATGCTTATAGGATTCCTGCATTTACATAAATGTTTTAAAATCAGTAACGCTTAGAAGTCATGCCTATAGGAGCAATCGTTTAAATCTGATTCGTTTACAAGTCTAAAATCGGTAATAACGTCTTTAAAATCTGCGGAATTGGTTTATTTTTCAAATCAGTAATCCTTCTTTAAAATCAGTACTTTACCCTGTTAGATATCATGCCTATAGGTCTCACTTAGGCAACCCATTAGGTAATCAATTAATCATACCAGTCTTTAATAATTACAACCAGCAGGCAATCCTAATTCGGACTTCTTATCTGAAAATATGTGATAAATCAGTCATCCCTTTAACGTTTAAGTTTAATTAAAGACCTAACCAGTACCTTTAAGTCATGCTAAACAATTTCTTTGCTCTAAATGAGGAGGCCTATTTGAGCCTTTAACTGTTATGTGTTTTTCCCCTTTACTGCTCTTATGTGTATTGTTTGTCGCACTAGATTTTTATCCTTTTAAAACTTTGAAAAGCCAATCTCCCTTCCCTTTAGGATTAGTAGTCCCAACTGCCTCCGGGACTAATAGGATTGGGGCGGGTAGTAGCATGTAATAAGTAACGAGACCATTCCGCGATTTAGTACCTTAACGGGATGGGAAAGGGTAGACATGGATATGATGACTACGCGATAACACCACGCGTATAAATGATTATCGGGTGTTGCGTGGGGTGATCCATGTTATTTATAAACCTAGGACCCCCCCTCCCTCTCTATGTGTTTATTTTTTTTTTCCAGAATTTTCAAAAGCTGTTAATTTTCAGTTCTTTCAAATCTCGTCTTTTACTCATTTAAAAAATCTCTTTTAGCTACTTAATTTCCAGCATTGTTTTCTTCTCCAAACTTCCGTCCCTTTATTCCTTAGTTTGATTATTTATACCAATTATTTGACCCCCTTTTCCGCACTTGTATATCCCCTAAATAATCATGAAGTCGTTTACTTCCAAACTTCAGCCCGTTTATTTAATTTTTATACTTCCCTTATTTGGAATCGTTATGTGAAAACTGTCTTGTATGTTTATTTGTTGCTTACATTTAAAGTCACAATTGTAGCATGGCCGGGAACCACACTAGTTGATCTTGGGGGTGCCTAACATCTTCCCCCGGAGATAATTTCAAGCCTTTACCCATTCTCTGGTTCTTCTTTTTATTTTTTTTATTTTCTTCTTAGTGTCCTAATGCACTTAATCATTAGGTGGCGACTCTTCTAAATCTCAAACCCAATTCCCAAAAGGAAAAAATTTGTCCGCCCAAATGTCATCAACCCAATTTCGCAAGAAAAAGGGGGCATTCGACAACACTTTCTTTCGTGCCAAACACACCCATAGTCTCAATCAGTTGGGATGTAAATGTGCCTGAGATGATTAAACCTTTGTCTCAACTAGTTGGTATTGCTTATACGGATTTTTTGCCTCCATTTGTTATGTTTCTCGCTAAATCTGAAAATTCGCAGGTCCTTTCAAATAACTCCTTTCCATGTAATTTTTGGTTTCTGCAGTTTTCTTTTAACACCTTCATCCGTAATGGTATTATTTCTTAACCTATCATGACCAATGACGTGTAATGACCTTATACGACCAGTGTCAATTCTTTGACGCGTGTAATAATGATTACTACACGCGTTCGTGGTGCCCCATCCACCGGCCGAAAGAAGTAAGGATCTTACCAGTTTAAGCGACTTTCAAGTTAGAATAAGTATTACTGCTGGGTGCCCAACTTCGACATGCCAAAAGACAGGACATGGAAATGCCTTTTGATATTTACCAAGTACATTATGCTGCACAATCTCATTGTAAATGGGAAAGAATGCTGAACTATAGCCAAAATATAACTGAAAGTGGCTCCTGTATTCACTCTAATCCACTCCCTGTATTCACTCTAATCCACTCTATAACCAAAATATAACTGAAAGGGTAGTTCCTGTAATATTTCTTAGCAAAAATGTGGAGAGTAGAGGTCACTTAAGGGGTAAAATGTCAATACAAGAATAGCTTGGAAACTGTGGAACTAGAATACAATTGAATGCCATAAAAACTCAATCAGCAAAAGAAGATTCTTTCACATATTGCAGCTTCTGATAAATATGTAGCCCGACTTATAACTGTAAGAAACACAAACATGGAAGTGTAATGATTCACTAAAATCATCAAAACCTCACTTTTATAAATGTGTAAGTTTTTTTGAGTTACATTGGCCTATAATGGAAGTGTGGCCACTTCCGGTACACTGGAATTGTAAAAGGTGAAAAAGGTTAAACTACTGAACCATCTACATCAATTTCAAAATTATATTATCTTAAGTGGACTTATTCTTCTTCGGCATCCTCTGCAACTTCCTCCACTTCAAATATATCTGGTATGATAATCCTGAGAAGACCATGATGACGCTTGCCCATTGCTTTGTAGACAAGGGATTGCCACTTAACACAGATGACACAACTATGCTAACAAATTTGCGCGTCGTGGTGATGGTTGTGTTAGCCAGAGAACCAAATCGGCTAATTGTTAGAAAAATGAAGTTCTGGCCCACAGCACCACATAGACAGTACATAAGAATGTCCCATGCTGCCTCTGGATGCTGTTTACAGAATTGAATTGCCTCAAACCCGCTGGCATTTGGCCAGCCAAACATGATGATCATATTGTAAATGGTACCCCATAAATTCATTCCTAACATAATATCCCAAGCAGATGTCTTAGGGTACCTGAGCAAAATAGAAGAATCGTGTTAGTAACTACAAGTAAATGGTTAGCGTTTCATCTGACCAATAACATATGGCACATCCCTTGGCAAAGTCGAGGACAAAAGCATATGCAACCAAAGAAGAATTTCAAGCTTATGGCCTGACAGTGAAGTTGAATCAATAGCACATGCATTAAACAACAGAGTTCCTTCAACTAGCACTATAGTTTGGTTAAATCCTTCATCAGAGGGCAGTACTCATGCAATTTCTTCTATTCTTGATCTCGTTTCATCAAACAATCCAACAACTTCCAAAGTGAAATTCTGTAGATATTCCCATGGACATCTAATTTTATTTGCATGAATGAGGTGGCGAAGTGGTCCAAGTTTTTGTGGCTAAGCCAGACAAATGTGTTCTTTCAGGATTTCAAATACTTATGCTACCTGCCAGATGGGGAATACCAGACCCAAGAATACGTGATAGGAAGAGATACTTCAACAACAACGGGGTCTGGGGAGGGTATTGCGTACGCAGACCTTACCCCTACCATGGGGGTAGAGAGGCTGTTTCCGATAGACCCTCGGCACAAGAAGATGATGGAATGAGATGCTTCACTTCCTATATTACTGTCTGTAGGTGTTCTCATAAATCACAACCGAAACATGTCTCTTTTCTAGCCACCTGATGGACAGTCTAATTTTGGTTCTGGTTTAAGTCAAAATCTTTAATAAATTTGAACTACTCTTCTTGAGCACCATGCGCCGCCCCCCCCCCCCCAAACAACCCCTACCCCACAAGCAATTTCCAGTGTCTACATAGTTAGGTTACTTTTCGTCTCTTCTCAGCTTGGAAGAGAAGCTAATGAGCAATATTTAATCAGGTCATACACTAAAAATGCTATCAAATACCACACCACCATAAAATAATAGGAAAAACTGCTAGTCAGTCCCGAATTGGCCTCCCCTTTCCTTTGCTTGCCCCTAGGTATTTTAATCCCAAAACACAGCTTGAGATGAGTACAAATTTCATTAAACGGGCAGCTCGGTGCACTAAGCTCCCGCTAGGCATGCGTCCTGGAAAGCGCTGGACCACATTGGGTCTTATATACGCGCCTTACCTTGCATTTCTACAAGAAATTGTTTCCGCGGTGTAACCTCTTGCTCACACGGAGGCAACTTTTACCGTTGCACCAAGATTCCCCTTCATAATTGAGTATAAATTTTGTCATCAGAAAATTCTGTAACTAACCTCGGAGTATAAGGACGAAAGTTTATTCTCTTAATTGCATGCTTCTCAAGGAAGCAGTCAACTTGAGGCAAACAAAGATATTAAAATGAACTGCGGTTGATGACATGGACGTCATATTGTTATACCCAGCATTGGTAAGATATTCATGAACTGAAAGGATTTGCACTTCTCAGCGTGAGATAAGGTACCAAGCCAGTTAAAGGAGCCATAAGATCCAACCACAACACCTTTTTCAAAAACTTGGTAAGATATTCAAAAGTGAGAAACATGGATTTGCACCGTTCAGAATGTGATAAGGTGTGTATCATCCACTAATAATGATATATACTATCAATCTAAGATCACAGATTCTCTAGAAAGCTCCATAGATATCACCCACCAAAAGAAACACATTAATAAAGACAGATAACTAACTACCTTGCTTTGATCGAATCCTGAGTAGCATTAGTGAAACCATCAAAGGTGAGGTTCAGGAAGCACAACCCATATCCAACTGGAGCATTGGGGTTCGCCAACTTACTTATAGTTTTTGAGCTAGTCTGAAGACAAACCAAGCAAACATAACAGATAAGGACTGGTACTCAAAAGACAAGTTCCGACATATAATCACACGAAGCAAATCAAAAAAATACTGGGGAAGACAGGACACAGTAGGCGCCTTTCTCTTCTGTCTTTGTTTAGTTATTAAACAGATAAAGACTGGTGCCCATTGTATTTCGGACGTTATAATTAAAATGTCACCTTCAAAAGTGCAAACATTGATACTCCACCAGCAACAAGCAGTGTGCACACATATTCTGGAACTGTATATCTTATGCCATAAACCAGTGCGCCCATGAGCATTACTGCCAAAAAAACATTATAGCTGTATATGTCAGTTAAAAGACAGTTTAGCAGATAAAATCTAACATGAGTTGCAAATGTATAACCATCTTACCAGTAACTTAGAAGTAGATATCAACTTCAATATTTTCTCCATGAGAAGATCTATCGGTAAAGGAAACAAGAAATTCTAGTTCCCAAGCACAAAAACAAAACTAGATAACATTTCCAGTTCTTTTCCTCATTTATATAGCACGGCTGTATCCTATAGATTAGCCTCCATAGCAACCACTAAATAACCCTACAAATTTTCCTAAGGGAGGCATTTCTCGACTTAAATTTTGATGCTTGAAATTGATATCAGGCCAAACATCTCAATCCAGTGTCATCTTAAATGGAGCTTTCGATAATTGGAATAACTAGTCTTTGAAAAGATCAAGAGAAAACTGTACAACATTTTTTATCACCTTCATTATGTGCAAAAGTCTAGTTAGTCTCAGTTGCATTTTCATGAGGTGGAAGTTTGCATGAGATATCTGGAGTAGATAGATATAGTATATTGGTTTAATCACGCAATACCAGAAAGCTTATTATCAGCTGTTCTTTATAATATTTTGGTTTTGATAAGCGCGAGGAAGAACATGTTCTCCAGAAGCGTGAAATGTTCACAACTCTGAGGAGCATTTGTGCTGAACAAAACTTAATATTATTTCAGAATAGATGCATGTCTTCAGCTTATGTGTGAATAGGAGCAGTTTCTTTGGCTGCTTCTTGGTGTAAGTCCATTGTTTTCGAGAACAACTTTAAAGGACCTTCAAGGAATTGGGAGGTTCTTTTACAACAAACAGTTAGCATTTGACTTGTTATTCCCTGTTGTACTCCTATCTGTTATGGTAAATGTTCAATTATATTTTAACTAATTGGAAAATTTTCCTTCCAAATTTTTTCCTACTGCAGAGGTTTATGCCAATCCTATATCACTCTTCTATATAGCCCAAAAGGACTTTGCTTGCCTCTAGCAATCTCTTGACCTTCAATGATCAAGACTGTCACAAATCCATTCTGAGGTTGACTAAAAGGCAATTCTTCACATCCAGTTCTAGTCAACTAAACCGACACCTCTACACCAAGGTGGTTTCCCCCGCTACTCCAATTTAAACACCTTCTCTGATAATCTAAAAGTAGCGTCCTTATAGCAAAGCTGAATGGCTTAAAGTTGAATCCCAACAAAGACAACAATGACTTGAAACTCGCCAGATTTAGTGGCTAACCATTCTGCAGCCACGGCTAGCTATTCTTTCTATGCTCATGGTTATAGAATACATATGCTCATCAACATGAAATACCCTTTCTCTTTGAAGACCACTCAAGCATCTCTAGAAACTGTCACATTCCTATCCTTTGTCAAAACAAATAATATCGAGACCTTTTCCTAAAGCTTTCCACAAAACTACCATTTCCTATAGCTTCCGTTAATCTCCTTATTAGTCCAGAAAACTCTTTTTAATGATAACAAACTTAAAATAAAAATAACTAAAAATATTGTAACTTTTTTTTAAACAAAAAAAAAAAAAAGAAGAGGACATTATGCTCCTCCTTGTTATAGTGAAGATTCTCTTATCTATAAAAAAAAAACTGAAAATATTAGTCCCAAATCATAGAGATGCTATATCACCATTCCCTCTTCTATGTACTCCTCCAGATATACATTACTTGCAATCTCTTGACCTTCTATGATCAAGACTGTTAGATTCCATTCTCAGGTAGACAATGAGAAAATTCTGTACATTTGAACCCACATCCTCTGCTCCAAAATGCTTTTCTCCCCCGCTCAAAGCAAAAACAATTCCTTCTCTAAATATCAGCAGATTACATGCCTTTACCAAACATGGAAGGAGTTGAAGTTGAATCTCGACAAAGATCAAGAAAGAGTGGAAACTCGTCACATTTACAGGCTATTTTTTCTATGATAATGATTGACTGTGCTCATGGTCTTAGCAGAAGTATGAGAAGGCAGATGCACCCATCCTCTTGCCAAGTAAAAGCAGATTTTATATACAAATTTTCAATGGTTTAGCCATATAGAGTAGATGGCACCCATGCTCAAATTTTTG
Organism: Nicotiana attenuata; assembly: GCF_001879085.1. NCBI lineage: Eukaryota > Viridiplantae > Streptophyta > Magnoliopsida > Solanales > Solanaceae > Nicotiana > Nicotiana attenuata. The sequence goes on along the minus strand of NW_017670772.1, from coordinate 262,424 downwards.
CATTGGTGCCTCCAGTCGAGACCCCTTGGACACACATTAATATAATACAAAGTATTTAGTTTGTACTTTGTAGCTCTTTTTTTGGTTGAGTTCTATCGTTCTTTCATTTTTCATCTCCTTCTCCAAGTCTTCATGGTAACAACAACTTAAGGAGTCAGAGATTAAACTATTTATTACTTCCATTGAGATTCATCTTATCTTGAACCATTATAAATTGGTTTTAATATAAATAATTTATGTGAACAATAAGATCTAAGTCCATGATGAGACTTGTTTAAATATTTTTATCCCAAATTATTGCTTAAAATATTTGAATTTCAATCAAATTATTGAAATTCTTTTTCAAACTTTTAGGATAAAATGTTGCTTTGTTGTATTAGTTTGGATGTTTGTAATTTTGTACCATCTTGCTACCTTTTAATAAAATCTTACCTTATCAAAAAAAAAAACTTATAGGATAAAATATACTTTTCTTTTTTTGGATAAGCAAGTCACATATAAAGAACTCGTCATATGCTCTAAGAGCTTTTTGATATTTTCATTCTTCTTTTAGCTATAAAATTCGCAACGTTTCAATTTTTACAGTATTAAATTTTCATTAGTATTCTACTTTCCCTTAAACCTGAACAGGTTTTAAGATAAACATTATGCAACGATTGTCGGATTATAATTGATAATATTAATGACAAACACAGATTTAGTTAGCAAGATTATAGTTTATCTTGTTGAATAATGTGCAAAATTATTAATATGTCATAAAACACTAAAAGAATATACATATTATGGCAAGTATCGTAGTGCACCCATGGTCTTAAAATCCTGGATCCGCCTCTGAGAGAAGGGTATTTTCATGGTGATGAAAATTTCTGCTAGTGCATCTATATTCCTTCTGCCTTCTTTTCTTTTTCAAAAAATAAAGAAGAACGAATATGCCCATCAACATTAAAATACCCTTTTCTCTTTTAAGCCAAATCCGGCACCTCTAGAAACTCTCAAGCACATATCCTTTATCAATACAAATAATAGTGTTTCCTATAGCTTTCCACTGATTTCCTTTTCCGCTACAGCTTCCCATATTTCCTTGTTAGTCAACTAACTTTTTTCAATCAACAATTTGCCAACAAACTTAAATCCAAATCAAAAAAATTAAAAAGATGCTTGTCAATGGTACAATACCAGGAATCATTTTTGATGATTTTGCGAGGACCTGCAAAGGCAAATGATCTCATTAGTATTCAAACTAAAAACACAATCATTTAAAATCAAAGATACTATTGACTCCAATGACTAGGATAGCAATCACAGCCCACAACGCATTTTTCCCAGTCCTATATCTTATTTTAGAAAATTCCAGAACTACGGTTTACTATTCACAAGAAGCTTCGAGGAAAAAAAAGCAATTGGACATGCCTGTGCAGGATAGCTAATATACTTTAGCGCTTCAATCCCCATTGCTGGTCCAATAGTATTTGTAATTCCGGCACTCCAGTAACTCCACCAGGGAGCACCACCACTGTTTCCGCTAGACCAAATCTTTATCACTGCATAAAAGGCACACCAAATTCTTAACTAATCATATAACCAGCACTAATGCAAGCATTTTATACAATCACCAAGAAACAGGTGAACATCAAATACTAGGATGCTGTAAACTTACTCATAAATGACCATATCAAACATACTACGTTCTGTGCCAGGTTTAGGAAAGCCAAGTGTTCAAACCTCTCCTTGTTCGGGCCAAACTGCTTAGTTGACCTAAATCAAAATACAAACAGCTTAACTTAATGAATATAATTCACTACACAACTCAATCAATCAAAAGGACCTCAACTCAAAGCAGTTACGATTAGCTATATGAATTCTCTATATACATAATGCTCTATTCAGGTCCATTTCATTCCATTAGCCAATAATCTGCCTTCCAAACTAAGAGGGAAAAATGAAAAATTGTCTCAATCTCACAACGCTCAAGTACACTGTGACAAAAGCTACAGGAAAACTCAAAAAGCCGACCTTTCAGAGCATAGAAATGGAAATGCTCGTCATTATTCAATAGAGTCACCCTCCACCATATTTTCCTTATACATTCGTTATCAATTGTACTACTAACATTTACATAACGCATTCCATCAATTCCGCATTTAAATTTTACCTATTGAACTGTAAGACAACCTCATCTAAGAGTTTAAGCAGTCAGAGAGTAACACAAGATTATTTATTCTGACACGGTTATAAGTGCTGTGTTCCTAAAAAAATTTCTTGAATCAAACATGTAGCTAGAAAAAAATCTTAACCCACGGCCATAAAACTTGAAATAGTACTTGTTCTATGCCATGATAAATTGTGTGACCACCTTCTCTAACAAAAGTATACACACTATATGTGATGGTGTTTGACTAAAATGGAATTTAAGAAGTAGTCTAAATATGCCAGTGACATTTCTGTAGCTACAAAATTATATCATTAAAGATCAAATGAGAAGTTTAAAACTAAATGATTTTTTCAGAAGATAAGTAAATTAAAATTAAATTAAATTGTTTTTAAATATGAAAAAAGTCATTCTTTTTGCAGACATACCAAAAAGGGAAGTGTTACATAAAATGGGACAGACGAAGTAATTAGTAGCAATGAACATAACAAAAGTAATAGAAGGTTCTAGAAATGGGAAGGAGAAAGAAGAAAAAAAATAGCTAAAAGCTTACACAGTCTCTTGGAGAACGCCTTGGTAAATATAAGCAGACCAAATGCCGGCGACACAAAAGGCAAGGACCATAACACGGCGGAGGCCGGCCCCGTGAGACTCCATTGGGCTTAATGTCGTCGGCACCACCTTGATCCCGCCTGCCACGTGTGTTTCCCGGCAACTCTCCGATGATTACACACCGGTGATAGGGAAGCGACGGGATACGTCAGCGATTTACCGTTGGTTTTTGCTTTAACTGCCCTGCACCGAATCGATGATTCGGAAAATTTGTATTATTACAGAAAGTGGGATCTGAACTACGTATATTTTCCACGTGGCGTGTGTTTATTGGGTTAAATAAGTGTTAGGTGACAGGTCATTTGCCGATTAGACGCACTCTTCTTTTGTTTTTTTTTTTTTTTTTTTTTTTGTTTGTTAACTTTAAGCATTAGAAAGAACTTGTCTGATAGTCCCATTTCCTATGCTTGAACTTGAAACATATTCCAAATATTGAAGTTCAGAATCTGCAAATAATAGTTTGGCATTCATTATTCAAATATATTAAGTGGTCATTTTGTATACGTTCAAAATGGGGAGGTCCCTTTTTGTTCGACTGATCAAGGTTGGAACGTGGTAGATCAAGTTCGGACCTCGATTTTTATATATGGCACAGGTTTAAATTACCGAGACCCTGGGACCGATGCTCGAGGTCGACCAAGACCGAGACCAAGTAAGATGGAGATCGAAGCTAAGTCAAGTAATAGAAAACTGAGATATCCGGGATCGGCCAAGGACCGTGACGAGAATCTCGGCACGAATCAAGTCAAGACCGGTTGTTCAGTCAATCATGGGATTCCTTCCACATTTAGAATTATACCATAATTAGAGTTCCTCTAATATATAAAGAGATTCCCCTTCATTTGTAAACACCTTACATTCACACATATCAAGGCAATATAATATTTCTCTCTTTCTCTGAGTTATCAAGTTGTTGATCTTTAACTGTTCTTACTTTATTAAGCTCGAGGGTCCATCAGCTCGAGGGCACTGAACAAACGCTGGTTTGCTTTGTATTATTGTCAATTCCCGTCACTTATCTTTAAGTTAATCAATTGGTATTAGGTAAAATCATGTATCCTTAAAACCACAATATAAGTTTAATTGTCTCAATTTTTAGGGTAAACACATTTGGATATAAGAATCTTAAAATTTCGAAAAAAAAGTAAAAGAAATTTTTAAGTGAAAATGATATTTGAAAATTAAAGTTGTGTTTGGACATGAATATAATTTGAAGTTGTTTTTTATTTTGTGTGACTGATTTGAATTGAATTTTAAAAATAGCTTTTTGGAGTTTTTCATATTTCTGAAAAATTTCGATATTCAAATTCAAGTGAAATTTGAAATTTTCATGGCCAAACATTAATTCCAAAAAAAAAAAAGTCAAATATTTTTGTTGCCAAACAGGCCCTTAAATTGAAATATTTATAAAATTGTTTGAGATGTGCTTCAAATGAAATAATAATTCTAACTCATAAGCTCCAATATTTTCTTCAAGAGAAATTCATATTCAAACACAATTAAATTTTCAAAATAGTCTTTCTTCAGCTTTAACTTCAACTAAGGGTCGACTGGACTTCCTATTTGGTTTCCTTACTGCAAGAAAACCTGAAAATTAGAAAAAAGGAAAACGATGCCAGCGACGGAAAAAAATGGATGTGAGGTAACGTGGATTAATTTTATCTCCATTATTTAAATTAAAAAATTCGATTGTATTTTACAGGATAATTAATTTAAAACTTGAAAGTGAATTAATCTTGTAAACCATTTAGACGAGAACTGTGTAGTTATTTGTTTCGCGAATAGCTTATAGAGAAATAATTGTATTGAAAACGTGAAGAGTAGAAGTGAATTTCTTATAGCTTGTAAAAAGTACTACTTAGTACTTATATCTTGAAATGTTAAAAATATATGAACATTCTCTATGGATAAAAGGGAAAACTAAATGTTTAATCGAGATGAATATACTAGTACTATTATTAAATCACCGATAAGTTTATTAGGTGTCCATTTTAAGCATCTTTCTAGCTTTTTAATTTTAGTCCAAAATAAAAGTCATTTTAAAAAAATTAAGAAGGCATTAATATTCCTTTTTAATTCAAATATACCCTTGCTTCAATAAACGATGATCCGTGCTATGAATATATTAAAGTGGATGTCCATTGAATACTCCTAAACATCCTTATTCCAACCATTCAAGATTCGTATAGTTAGTTAATTCATCACTTATTGTAACATTTAGATGTATTTTTATAACCTTTCATGTATTTTATGTTCTATAAATATGATATTCGTTATCCTATGAAACATACACAAGAAACCACTTGAATAAGAAAACATCTATATTCTCCTCCTATATATCTTGTCTCAATTACTATATTGTTCTATTTCGCTTTCATTTTATAACACCTTATCAGCACCAAAGTCTCTAGGACAATTGTAACTATCTACTTAATTCAATTGGGTATTATTTTCTTCCCAAAAGAGTTGGTCAATTTTATTCCCCACTCAAAAAAATGTACGTTTTCTTTAAAGTTATTCTAATACCGCTATTATACATTTTCGTATATAGAATCTGCTTTATGGTATATCTATCATGATTATACTCATTGTCGCTTTACGTTCAAAATAGGATTTACCATTATGATAACTAGTATTCGTATTCGCGCGTTGCGCGGAGAATAATAAATATAATCTTTTATAATATAATATATCTTAGAAAAGACGGTAGATACAAAAAGCATGCAAATGCTATTATTTTTTAGAACATGTTAATGTAACAGATATTCGTATAATAAACTAGCAAGAAAACACTATAAAAAACATACAGTTATTTCCTGAAGTCACATATACCAGGTAGACTGCAAAACAAAGGTTTCTAATGCCTTGAAAATTCAGAAAAACGACAAAGCCATAGTATTTCAAGATAGAAAAATCAGACTTCATAACATACAGTTAGGGGAAAACAATTACTCCTACTTGCACAACCTTGAAATCCACAATGTACCCACTCTATTACAACAACTTTACTAAGGTGTTTGGGGACATGACAATGTACACACTCATAAATACTGGAGTATGAGTTTTTGCTTGATATTACATGCAGAGACGCTCATATCCAGGCTACATGTCAAAACACAAGAAATAAGAAAGAATTAAATATAAGAAATTGACAGATTCTTAAGATGTAGAGGATGTTGCCTTAAAACATCTTCTTTAACCTTTCAATCAAGTTGCAATCTACATAATCTTGTTCCAAATAGAACTTATTGAAGCATGACTTATTTCACTATAGTCTTATTTGCTCTTTATTCATGTAGTATTTTGTCCTTCCTTTCTGTCAAGAATTATAGGTTGTTCACTTAGTAGTTAGTACATAACTTAATCAAACATAGTTTTCTAGCATAAAATTCTTCAAACTTACTGGAAAGTTAGTCTTTCAAATTGCAGATTCTCAAACTTCAATGGTATGTTCTCATGGAAGTGGAGAATGAAAGCCTTGACAGAATAATATTCTTAAGTTAAGACGCGCAAAATTGTAAAAACATAAGGACAGAAATTCAAAAATGTGTTAAAAAGAATATCTTGATGAAGATATATATCACAAATCATACAAATTTATGAGAAGTAACAATGAGATATTGATTTGTGCATGTTATTTATTACATAATAAAACCATTAATACGATAGTAAAAGAATTTCTTACCAGGAACAATTGAATTCTTTTTTATATCTAAAGGAAACTTGAGTTGTTGTTGTCCTAGGAGGTAGTCCTTCAGAAAATGACAATATAAAATGGGACGTATTAGTACTGAACTTAATTTAAAGAAGGGATAGTTTTTCGTAATATAGACTTTTATTATTAAATACCTGAACAGGTAGAGATGTCAACATGTATGCCGCAAAGAAGTGGCAACTAAAGTGCTAATGTGGTGTTGATAGGAAGAGAGATGAGGTTAGTTTAATCGAGCAACAGGCAAAGACAACTTGATTTCTGGCTCTAGCCTTGCCTTAGGTACTGCTCCATCGGCATGGGCGATGCGACTTGCAAGAATGGTCCATGGGAAGCAAATTGTAATAGGAGCACGATGACACGTTGGGGCCTAAACTTGAGCTTTCCAAACTCTATGAAAGGGTGGTAGGCAGAAGAACAAAAGGAAAGAAAAATTAAGAACGATAGATGTAGGATTAGCAGCCAGGGAATGAAAAGCCATATTGTTGTGAACATTTTAGTGTTTTTTTCTTAATTTACTGATTTAACACATGGTTAACTTGGTTATTTACTGCTAAGATGAATCATGAAGATGCTTACTTTATGGACTTTTATAATTAGAAGGTGAAATTTAGTGTGAGGTGCAGCATGCATAGAGTATGTAAATTACCAAGTAGCACTTCTTTTCTTTCTAGCATCAGCTGCCATATCCCTTAGACAAAAACTACATATGATTCAGCTTTGACTGCCAAGATTATGAATTTATTTTTCATGTATTGATAGCCAATGACCAAAAGGGATTTATATTGTATGGAAGAAGGGAAAGCATTAATAAAAAAAAGAAACAACTAACAGATTGGACTAATTGCTATAATATAACATACGCGACATTTTGAACTTATTACCGACAGAATAATGTGAAGTGAAATCCATCTTCATAAAGTTTGAAAATTGTATGACAATGTAAGGGCCATAGTATAGATAAGGTTCAAACTTTTCTTCAAATTCTTGCCACAAAGTTATTTTTGGTTTTGCAGAACTGTCTGGGGAAAAAGAAGAAACATAATCTAGTTGGTTAAAATCCATATGATTCATCCAAAATGTAATATAAAGATATGTGCTTAAACATAATTAAGGTAAGAATTAATCAATTTTTATAGGAAGATGACAAACAAAAGTAGATGTCCCATTTTTTTCACTTATTTCCAAAACTCTCCATGTCACCAATGGCACATAGAAAACCAACCACATCTATAATATGAACTGAAAAAAAGGAGCTATTTCATGATTACATTGGAAATAAACAAATGTAGCAGCAAAGATTGGTAGTAATATATGAAACTAATAACATGATATTATTGTTCAGTAGTGAACTAATCATGTTTGTATAGAAATATTAACAATTTCTTCGTATAGTTTCTGAAGCGAATTTGTGAGTAAGAAAGTAATTTTAAAAGTACTTGTCAGTGGTCTATATTCACCAGAAGTCTTAGTAACTTTGAAATTCTGATTAACATAGGTTGAAACTTCACTCAACAAATTCTTGTACCTATTTACTTGATTCTTTCTGATTGTAGCATGTATCAGGTTATGCTGGTACAGAAAAAACAGTAAGTGTATGGACAGTTAAAAATTACAAAATGCATATACAAAAGATAAAGATACATGTATTACCTTTTCAATAAAGGATATTCCACTATCTGTTTATAAATACATATTTAGAGATATTGTTGTTCAATGTGTGGCCTATAGTTTTTGCCCTTTTTTATCGTATTAGCTACGGTAGGGACAGAACCTGAACTTAAACTTTATAACTGCACATATTTTGCAGAAAACCTATTATACTTTAAAAATAGAGATTGAGACTCATTACCTGATTCATGTAAGGCTGCATCCGCAGTTGAGGCAAGGACTAAAGTTCACCATATGAATCTTAAATATGCAGATGAACAGTTAAGGCAAGAGATGACAGTTTTTTATTTGAGATACATGTAAAGAAGAATGTATTTGAACCTCTAATATAAGGTCTGACGAATTAAATAAAAAAGTCCAATATAAGGTTTGACGAATTACACTATTTACTGTATTGCCTAAAAAATTCAGATTTACTCGTACAAATCTTGCAACTTAATCACATCCAAAAAGAAAGTTTGGATGAATGTGTGAAGTGCCTCTTAAAGAGAAAAGGAGAAAATAAAGAGATACGTCCCCAAAAAAACATAGCAAAAACTCCAAATTTTTACGATTCAATAGTAGAGTAGCTTCGTTTGAGCCGTCGTCACTTAATGCATGTAGGGGGCTGCGGCTTTTCCCCCACGACCCCTTTTAAAGGAGAACCAGAAGAACAACAATGAACTCAAAGCTAATGAAGGATTTGAATGAATTAGTTAATCTCATAAACAGAGGAACTATTTTAAAATTAAAACTTAATAGTACTTTTATCTTGTAGAGTTGAACGAATTAACAACTCAAAAACACAAAGCAACAAATTGAAATTTACAACTTACGAAAGAAAGAGCAAAACAAATTAGTAAGAAAATAACAAATTTTGAAGACATTTTCATCTTGTAGAACCAATTCAATCGAGAATGCAATGTCTGAATTATAACGATCTGGTACTTCCCACAAACGAACAATCCGAACTTTCAACTTCCATTGCATTTTTGAAATAGTTATATCCTTGATGAAATCACCGTGAGTAGCCATTATTTGCATCAGCAGTAGGTTTTCTTTAATTCTTGATAGTAGTAGGAAGACTAGAATTGAAGTACCGTGTAAGTTACTGGCATGAAATATAAGTTTGCAGTTTGTGCAGTAGTTATCGAGTAGTGGGCTTGAGTCGTTAGTTTCAATCGTGGTTGAGATAGTTGAGGACACTCTGTTATTTTGCAGAGATAATTTAGGGGAAGTGGAAGTTAAAAGGTTTTTAATTAATATTGTGGATGTGGATTAAATAGTGTGTAAAGCCATTTAATTCTTAAAAAAGAAAATGTTGTGAAATTTTTAACGTATTTTGTAGGCGGGCAAGTGGAAGTTAAAAGGGTTTTAATTAATATTGTGGATGTGGATTAAATAGTATGTAAAACCATTTAATTCTTAAAAAAGAAAAGGTTGTGAAATTTCTAACGTTTTTTGTAGACCATTTTTATCACAAATAACTTTTAGTTCCTAATTAGTTGGAGTAATGTCTTAAAGTGCCAATTGGCATAGTGAGATGATGACACTTGGCTTAAGGAGAGGGATTTTTCCTCTCCTTTTAATTATAGATAGATTAATGCATCTGCTATAGAATAATTGCGCTTGCTGTCTTATATAAAAAATAATAAAGAAACTTAGCAAAATAATATACTTTTTGTATGTTCCTTAATGCTTGATTATCTGTCCAAAACTAAATTCATACATGCCTCACATTTTGCATATATTCCCTGAGAAATCAAGCAAATGTTTAGATTACATGTTGACAGTTACGGGAAGGCATATCACTAATAAGATTAATAGATCTAGTGATCTACTGGTCATGAATTGATATCGCTGCAATTAGGAATGGCAAACAAGCGGGTTGGGTCAGATCGGATATGTGCGAGTTCGTGACTTCTTGAATATGATCACTTTTGGGAGAATTGCTGGTCTCCTAAACTTGAGGAACCCCCAATTTGAGTTTTTGCAAATGTAAAAGTTAAACCCATTAGTTATTCATTAGTTATTTATTGGTTATCCATTTTCTAAGTGGATAATATGGTTCTTAGCCAGACCCGTTTTTAAAAAGTTTATTATCCAACCCATGTTTTAGTGAATAATATGGGTGAATAATTATTATCCATTTTTCCACCACTAGCTACAATTATGCTATGGAATTAGTTATGGTGTTGATAATAGGCGAAATCTAGGTGATTTAGCTATTATTTATGCTTCCGCTTAATTACATTCCAATGACATAATACGGTTAATTGATGAAAAATAGGCTCTAATTGTGATTTGTATACATTGCAGGATGAGGAGCTTATATGGTGCTTTCAAGAGGATATTGGAATGATTTAAGAGCAAAAACGACCCCTCTGAGTTGAGTGCGCGCAAGGACGAGACAAGAAAATGGAAAAAATCGGGCCCAGATGCGCGAAGAAACGCGCGAAGTCACGCGGTAGTTCGCGCGCGTAAAATGCTAAGGCAGAATAGTGCGCGAAGAGACGCGCGAAGGACGCGCGAGTTCGCGCGATGCCGGTCCGGAAAAGAGCTATTTAGGGGTAAAATTGGAAATCTGGAGGAAACTCACTTAACCTATATAAAGTCAAGCTCGCCCAAGGTCAATTTATCAAGGTTTTCATAGTTTAGTGTAAGAAATCGAGAGGCAAGAGGCAAGGAGGAGTTTGGACTATCAAGTTCTTCTTTTCTTCTCTTTGTCTTTGCTATTTGTGATGAAATTGAACCTAATTGTGATGCACACTAGTATGAGTGGCTAAAACCCATTGTTCTGGGGTTGTGATTTAGCCATGAATATTGTTGTTTGATATTAACTTGACCTTGATAATAATTCATTCATATATGGTTGTTTCTTCAATTCTGTGTTTAATTGCTTAATTGTTTGGCCAGCAGTTAGGTTCTATTCACTATCTATGCTATGCTTGGGAAAGCCGTGTTTAGATTAGAGAAGAATTGAAGAGAGCATGATCTTAATCCTCAGGGGGAGCGGGTTTATGGTTAGGATAGGAATATACCTAATCACCGTGCTTAATTAAATATTGTAATCTTAATGCGTTCTTAATAGATTGATTTCATAGGAATATAGGCGTTAATCTATTGAGAATAGGTGAGTAGTACTTCGGGAGAAGGCTATGAGGGCACTTATCGATTAATTAGCGACCATGAGTGAATTATATGAAAGGGAGAGTTAATTAGAACATAATACGATTGGTGAATCGATCACAACCCTGGAATACTTGTCTCTACTGAATACATAACAATCAACTCGTTACTTGATAATTTAGTTATTACTTAGAATTGTAGTAGCATAATTAAACTCTTGAACTCGAATTTAGCTTGACGGAATAACAATATTGGTGTGTTAGTGAGTAGTTGATATAAGTCTCTGTGGTTTCGACACTCGACTTATCATTTTATTACTTGTACGACCACGTATACTTGCGTGTGCGTTTGGGAGCAACAAGTTTTTGGCGCCGTTGTCGGGACTTAATATTAGCTACTTGCTAGTTTTTTGCTTTAATTGTTTCTTTCGTCGAGTCTAACGTTACTTGATTGTTGCTCGGATCTCAGGAACTTTGATTGAATGCGTAGGGTCAAAAGCCAAGACCGACTTCAAGGCTTTGATCCGGAACCTGAGAGAACATTTCACAGGAGGTTGAGGGAAGCAAGGGACACGAATAATATTCAGGCACTTGTTCAATTTCCTGTGGACATGGCAGAGGAGCAACCCATGGCTGTTCAGGAGGTGGCGATGCCCAGCATTGCTAATGTCACCTCCAGTATAGTGAAGCCCAGGATCACTGGGCACTTTGAGCTGAAACAAAGCATGATCCAGCTGCTTCATGCAAACGGGCAATTTATGGGTCTTCCACACGAGGATCCACAGCAGCATATTCTGAACTTCTTGGAGATTAGTGATACTTATATCACTAACGGGGTCACTCCAGATTATGTGAGGCTCACACTTTTTTCATTCTCTCTGTTGGATGAGCTAAGCGATGGCTAAAGGCAGAACCAGCAAATTCCATTACATCATGGAACGATTTGGCAAGAAAATTTCTGGCAAGGTTCTTTCCTTCAGGCAAAACTGCAAAGATCAGAAGTGAGGTAGTTGCCTTCAAACAGAAAGCGGGAGTATCTTTATACTCGGCTTGGGAAAGGTTCAAGGGGCTACTTAGATACTGTCCTCATCACAATCAGACGAATGAAGTGTTAGCTCACACTTTCATAGAAGGACTACATTCTGAAACAAAGATCGTGGTAGATGCTGCAGCTGGGGGTCAAGTGTTGGAGAAAAGCTTTGACGAGATATATTCATTATTGAACAAATTCTCCAAGAGCAATCCAGATTGGCAAGGAGAGATGGGCAGACACACAGTGCAAAAGTCTGCAGGGGTTCTTGAGTTAGATGTCGTCTCAGCATTATCAGCGCAGATTGCTACACTGACCAATAAAGTCAACCAGATGAACTTGAATATCAACAAGCAACAAGTACAACCGATACAACAGGTTCAAGCTTTTTGTGAAATATGTGGAGAGGGACACATGAGAGACATATGCCCCGCCAACCCAGAGTCTGTCTGCTTTGTGGGAAATTCAAATAGGAGCCAAGCAAATCAATATGGGAACACTTACAATCCCAATTGGAGGAACCACCCAAAATTCTCTTGGGGTGGAAACTAGGGCACTCATAATCAATACAGGCCTCAAGCACCTCAACAGCAATATAGACCACCTCGGGGTGAACAACAAGCGAGTCCTACAAGCCACCTTGAAGACATGTTTAAAAAAATGATAGCTGAACAGCAAGCCGTCGCCACAACAGTGAGAAATTTGGAGCGTCAAATGGGACAGCTTGCCAGTGCTCAAAACACTAGACCAGCTGGAGCTCTTCCAAGCGACACTGAGGCAAATCCTAAGGCGACCCTTAATGCTGTATCGTTGAGCAATGGGAGACAACTAGAGGAAGTTCTTCCTAAAAAGAGGAAACATGTGACTTTTAATGAGAGGCCAGCCATTATAGAATCAACATCAGAGAAAGCCACGGAGCCAGAGAAGTCAGCTGGAGAGGCGGTGGCTGAGCAGCCCCCACAATTAGTTGCAAGGCCACCACGTCCATTCCCTAAAAGATTGCAAAAATTAAGAGACAATGCCGCATATAAAAAGTTTTTTGATATCTTGAAGCAGGTGCAAATTAATATTCCATTGGTTGATATCATACAAGAAGTACCCAAATATACAAAGTACATCAAGGATATTGTGGCAAATAAAAGGAGGCTGACCGAGTTCGAGACTGTGGCACTCACTGAAGAGTGCAGTTCCAGAATTCAAGGCAAGTTACCTCAGAAATTGAAGGATCCAGGTAGTTTCACTATCCACATCTCCATTGGTAAATATGTTGTTGGGCGAGCTTTATGTGATCTTGGAGCGAGCATCAATTTGATGCCGCTATCTGTGTTCAGACAGTTGAGGTTGGGTGAACCACGCCCCATGACAGTTATCTTACAGTTAGTTGATCGCTCCCTTGCTCATCCTGAGGGAGTGATTGAAGATGTACTAGTTCAAGTGGGTTCTTTTATATTCCCTGCTGATTTCATCATCCTGGATTACGAGCCTGATCAGGAAGTCCCATTTATTTTGGGGCGTCCATTCTTAGCCACGGGCCGAGCTATTATTGATGTCTGCGAAGGGAAGATGACGATGAGAGTAGGTGACCGAGTGGAGGTATTCAATGTTTATAGAGCACTGAATTTACCAGCCCATTATGAAGAGTTATCCATGATCTCTGTGGTTGAGAGTGATGCTACATCGTTAGTACCCTATATGAGCCCTGCAGATCCTGTTGAACGAGTACTGATTGGGGATGTAGAAAATAGTGAAGATCAAAGAATAGGAGAAATTGAGCAAGTGCTAGATATGTCCTGCAGTTATGTACATGGGTTCAGAAAATTTGAAGAGTTGGAAAGGCCTGTTACTCTGACCCTCCCCAGGCCATCTATTGAAGAAGCTCCGAAGCTAGAACTCAAGCCACTTTCAGCGCATCTGCGCTATTCTTATTTGGGGAACTCTGAGACACTGCCGTAATTATTTCATCCAGCTTGACCAGCACTCAAGAAGAAAAATTGCTCAGAGTCCTCCACGAGCATAAAAAGGCCATTGGGTGGACTATAGCTGATATCAAAGGTATTAGTCCATTGTTTTGCATGCATAAAATCTTTTTAGAGGACGGACACTGCCCCAGTGTAGAGCAGCAAAGGAGATTGAATCCTATCATGAAAGAGGTGGTGAAAAAGGAAGTAATCAAGTTGCTCGATGCAGGTATCATTTTTCCCATTTCTGATAGCAACTGGGTAAGCCCGGTTCAATGTGTGCCCAAAAAGGGAGGAATGACTGTAGTGGAGAACAAGAAGAATGAGCTAATCCCCACTCGCACTGTTACGGGATGGAGAGTCTGCATCGATTATAGGAGGCTCAATAAGGCAACTCGCAAGGATCACTTCCCACTTCCATTCATCGATCAAATGCTAGACAGGTTAGCCGGGCATGAATATTACTGCTTCCTTGATGGTTATTCAGGATACAATCAGATTGTCATATGCCCAGAAGATCGGGAGAAGACTACTTTTACTTGCCCTTACGGCACTTTTGCCTTCAAGCGAATGTTGTTTGGTCTTTGTAATGCACCAGCCACTTTCCAGAGGTGTATGATGGCTATTTTCACCGACATGGTGGAAAAATTCGTAGAAGTGGTTATGGATGACTTTTCAGCTTTTGGGTCTTCTTATGATGATTGCTCGAAGAATCTAAGCAAGGTGCTAGCCCGTTGTGACGAAACAAATCTGGTACTGAATTGGGAAAAGTGCCACTTTATGGTGCAAGAAGGCATCGTGTTGGGTCACAGAGTATCTAGGAGCGGCATTGAAGTTGATAAAGCAAAGGTGGAGGCGGTTGAAAAATTACCTCCACCTATTTCAGTGAAGGGTGTCCGGAGTTTCTTGGGACACGCGGGTTTCTATCGGCGCTTTATTAAAGATTTTTCAAAAATTGCTACTCCTTTATGCAGGCTGCTTGAAAAAGATGTAACCTTCAACTTCGATGCTGCTTGCCTCAACGCATTTGAAGAACATAAAAAGAAGTTGGTTACTGCTCCCATTATTGTGGCACCGGATTGGTCTTTACCATTTGAACTCATGTGTGATGCGAGTGACCTTGCTATCGGGGCAGTGCTAGGCCAGAGGAAGGACAAGGTGTTTTATTCCATCTACTATGCGAGTAAGACTCTTGATGATGCCCAGCTGAATTACTCCACCACTGAGAAGGAGTTGTTAGCTGTTGTGTGGGCCTTTGAGAAATTCCGGGCATACTTGGTGGGAACAAAAGTCATAGTCCATACCGATCATGCAACTATCAGGTATTTGTTTACCAAAAAGGAGTCTAAGGCTAGATTGATGCGCTGGGTGTTATTGCTACAGGAATTTGATGTAGAAATACGAGATCGAAAGGGGTTAGAGAACCAGGTAGCTGACCATCTATCAAGATTGGAAAATCACGATCACGTGAAGGAGGGTGGCCAAATTAAGGAAGTATTTCCTGATGAGCAACTTTTTGCTATAACCCAAGACCCTCCCCCATGGTACGCAGACTATGTAAATTATCTTGTGAGTGGGGTACTTCCTCCCGAAATCCAATCTGAAGCTCGAAAGAGGTTTTTACATGATGTGAACTTCTACTACTGGGATGAGCCCTATTTGTTCAAGCAATGTGCTGATCAGTTGATAAGGAGATGCATTCCTGAAAAAGAGGTAGAATTAGTGTTGTATGATTGTCACACATCACCTTATGGGGGCCATCATGGATGAGATAGAACAGCTGCAAAGGTGCTACAATCCGGTCTCTTTTGGCCGACTTTATTCAAGGATGCTCATGCATTTGTTAAGAAGTGTGACCAATGTCAGAGAACGGGAACAATCACAAGAAGGCACGAGATGCCTTTAAATAACATCTTAGAAGTTGAGCTTTTTGATGTGTGGGGGATAGATCTTATGGGGCCATTTCCACCGTCCAGAGGAAACAAATACATCTTGCTAGCCGTTGACTATGTGTCAAAATGGGTGGAGGCAATTGCTTTGCGAACGAATGATGCCATGGTGGTAGTTGCTTTTGTGAAAAGAACATATTCTCGAGATTTGGGACTCCACGGGCCTTAATCAGTGATGAAGGGACTCATTTTTGTAATCGATTGTTGAATAACCTTCTAGCTAAATATGGAGTTCGCCACAGAGTTGCCACAGCATACCATCCACAAACAAGTGGGCAAGCCGAGGTGTCCAACAGAGAAATCAAGCAAATATTGGAGAAGACTGTGAGTGTGAATAGGAAGGATTAGGCTACAAAGTTGGATGATGCTCTATGGGCATATAGAACTGCATATAAAACGCCAATTGGAGCGTCCCCTTACAAGCTGGTCTATGGGAAGGCATGCCACCTGCCCGTTGAGCTTGAACACAAAGCATACTGGGCCATTAAGAAGCTGAACATGGACCTTGAAGCCGCAGGTGAGAAAAGACTTATGCAGTTGAACGAATTAGACGAGTTCAGGTTGCACTCTTATGAAAATGCTAAACTTTATAAAGAAAAGACAAAAAGATGGCATGACAAGCATATCAAGCCGCGTCATTTTGAGCCAGGCCAACAGGTATTGCTATTCAATTCTAGACTACGGTTGTTCCCTGGGAAGCTAAAATCGAGATGGTCAGGTCCGTTTGAGGTGGTGAGAGTTACTCCTTATGGTGCAATCGAGCTGCGAGCTTTAAATGGCGAAAGGAAATTTTTGGTGAATGGTCAGAGAGTCAAGCATTATTGGGAGGAATGATTAATTATGAGAAGACCAAGGTTGTACTCGCTGATCAGTAAGCGAGACTTTGCGTCGTGCCGCGGCGTTAAATCAGGCGCTTGTTGGGAGGCAGCCCAATTTTTATTGCTTTCCTAGCTTAACTTCTTAATTTTTCTTTTAGAATAGGTAGAGTATCGCATATTCTTTATAGGTGTAGAAATTTTAGATGTAATGGTGTAGAGTCGTGCCGCGATGTTAAATCAGGCGCTGGTTGGGAGGCAACCCAACGATAGTAGTGGTGTGATTTTGAGTTTTAACATACTAACAAATGCAGGCGACGAAGGGCGGGTGAAAAGACCATCGACCAAGAGCAACCCAGGTGAAAAAATGCAAAAATAAACGCCCAGGAGCGTGACTTCGCGCACTAGTTCGCGCACCTGGGCAAAACATTCTGCCTGGGATGCGCGAAGAGGCGCGCGAGCTCGCAACTTCGCGCACTAGTTCGCGCGAATGGGAAACACATTCTGCCCGGGGCGCGCGAGCTCGCAACTTCGCGCACTAGTTCGCGCGAATGGGCAACACTTTCTGCCTGGGGCGCGCGAAGGACGCGCGAAGAGATGCGCGACTTCACGCCCCACCCGTCCAAATTCCGACGTTTTGTATCTTTATTTTTTTTTAGTCTTTCTTTTTTTTTCTTCAGTGTTTACCTTTAGACACAAAATTAAAACAGAACAAAAAAAACAAAAAACAACACCCCCTCATTCTCCCACCCCAAACCCTCATCTCCCCAGCCCTACTCCAAACGATCCCAGCCCTCACTCCCCTTCACCTTCTTCCCCACCCTCCTTCACAAGGTATGAACCCTAGTTTTTAGTTTTTCTTTCTTTTCTTCTTCTATTTTTCTCTTTCTATTTTCAGAATTTTTGTGTGTTGTATTTTATGCCATTAGTGTAGTTGTTTTTTGTGATTTGGTACCAACTTGGTGAAATATGTTGTGGGGTTAGTTTGTTGTAAGTGTGGGGTAGGGGGTACTTGATTTGAGTTATGTATGAGATTTTGTGGGAGGCCATTGTTGCAAGACACTAAGCAAAGAGTTATGAGAGCCTAATGCCCACAAGGTGTTTGTGGAAAGGTCTCAATGAGCATGATTATGTAGTTGTGACCGATTTTGCGTGTGAAGTCTGAGTAACCGCATTAAGGCACACTATTTTTGTTGGGCTGAGCTAATGTGTTCACGTTTTGCAGGTATTATGGCACCATGGAAAAAGCGCCAGGCCACAGGTCCATCCTCAAGCCACCAAAGGGCAGCCCCTGCCTATGACAGCAGCAAATTTGTCTCACTTGCGGCTCAGACCCGTTTTCAGGAGAAGGCCGCCAAAACGCCAATTCTAGAGAGGGGCATTGACCTCCGTTCGGTCAGGGAACGCTGCCCACACATGTATTCGGAGTTGATGGAGCGGGGTCTGCAGTCCTTCATTGATGAGCCGGGGGAGGCTAATGTAATGGTCGTGCGCGAATTTTATGCCAATCTTCTTGAGCATGTAGACAATGTGGTCATGGTGCGCTGCAAGGCGGTGGATGCCTCCATTGAGGTGATACGCACAGCATATCAATTGCCCGACCCTCTGCCTGACAATACAGATTTTTATGAGTGGGGGCGACAACCAACAGATGCCAAGTGGGAGCGCTTCTTTGATGAAATTTGCGTACCCGGCAAAATGGTGGAGTGGCTGGAATACGGAGATAAGTTCCACTCCTCCGTCCTAACTCCTGAGGCGAAGAGCTGGTTGTATGTGATTAACAGTCGCCTCATTCCCTCCAAAAATACTACGGATGTGAATGGACCCCGAGCTACATTGATTTGGTGCTTCTTCAAGGGTCTTCCTTTCGACATGGCCAAAGTGATCCACGACGAGATGTTTATCAGGTGCCCCCAACGCCAGTATGGGTTCTTTTTCCCCTCTTTGGTGACTAAGCTTTGCAGGCAAGTGCAGGTGCCCGAAAATACTCGTGTGGACGGGCTGGTGGAAAAAGACCACAAGATCCGACCTGGCAAGAACACCATGGGGCCAGCCCCAGCGGCAGCGGCAGGAGGAGAGGATGAGAGTGGTTCTGATGCATCAGCAGAGGACGCGGATGAACAAATGGACGTGGAGCC
Organism: Nicotiana attenuata; assembly: GCF_001879085.1. Lineage (NCBI taxonomy): Eukaryota > Viridiplantae > Streptophyta > Magnoliopsida > Solanales > Solanaceae > Nicotiana > Nicotiana attenuata. Next base: position 243,283 of record NW_017670772.1, on the reverse strand, counting down.
AGCCCCAGCAGCACCGTCAGGAGCAGCGTCCTCTTCAGGAACTGCCAGAGTGTCCCGGTCCACCGCATTGGAGCAGGAGGTGGCTGGTCTACGCACCTCCATATCTGAGTTGGGCACTCGTGTGGATGCGATAGCTGACCGACAAGTCAAGTCGGAAAAGAAGTTCATGGGTTGGCTGCGAGCTTTGGGGCGTGCATGCAACGTGAACCCCAAAACCGTTTCCGACCAAGAGTGAAGCTCCAGGGAAGTCTCTCTACCTCACTGCTCTTTTAAAATTTAAGCCATGGGGACATGTCTTTATCTTTAAGTGTGGGGTGGGGGTACTTCGTTGTATGTATGTATGTGTATTAATTGATTGTTAGGTTTTATCTTGTTTTGTGCTTTTTGACGTTGATAGTGTTGGTATAAAGTAGGAATCATTAGTTTACAATAGATAGGTGGCTCGGCCCGACGACGGATCCCTTTCGACGGGGTTCTTGAGTGACTGAGTCGAAAAAAAAAACTGAAAAATTGTAGGCTCTTCCTGCTGACGGATCTCTTAGACGATTTTCTTGAGGGAAGTGAGTCTAGAGAAAACACCAAAAAGATTTTTTTTTATTTTTTTAGGTAGTGTAGCAACTCCCCCTTGGTTTTTCTTTAGTCCGCGATTCTTTTCCAAGGGTTTAGCTTGAACCGGGCATAGATAGTTTTCTTTTTGATTTGTAGATTAGGGTAATGGGCTACGAGCTAGGAAATTGAAAGAGAACCCATAGCGTTGACACACCTGAACACAATAGACCCTAGAGTGTAACGCTTAGTCCTAATTGCTGAATCTCACTGAAAGTGCCTTAATTTGTATATTTGTTACTGAACTAAATGCTCGTAACGGAGCGTCTTGAGGAGCTGATCTGAATGAGTCATATGCCATGTGTGGTGAGTATTTATGTAATCCATGTATTGTACTTGTGTCTAGAACTTGCCCGGTATGTGAGTTGAAGCGAAATCCTAGGTGATGCTCGGTTTGAAAAATGATTTTAGGCTTTCTTTGACCTTTTTGAGCTTAATTGCTTATCATAAATAAAATTTGTCCCTAGATAACCCTTTTGAGCCTTTAGACTTTTGTTTGGCACCCGTATTACAAGCCTATACCCTTTTGTTCTTAATTGACATTGTTTTGATCCCTTTACCTCTTAAAGCACTTTAATGGTGAGGGGAACGCTAAAAGAAGTAAGAAGGAAATAAGTGTGGGGTGGCTTTTGAGTGGAACCAATAAAAGGATGAGTGGTGCACTTGTGTTGTAAACGAATACACCACTAGCGGAAATTAAGTGACAAGAAGAATAAACTGGAAAAAGAAATAGAGATGAATACGTTGTGTCTTGTTCCAGCTAGTGGGTATGGATTGATAGAGTGCTTAAAGAAGAAGGGAGTATTTGTGTGATGATTTTGTTTGTGAATGAGAAGTGGATTGAAGAATTTGCGCTAAAAAATTGCTCATGTGATGTGCTAAAGTGCTTAGGAGGTTGAGTCACTATTCCTAAATATATCCTACCCGTCCCTTAGCCCACATTACAACCATGAAAAAGTCCTAATTGATTTTGGGTCGAGCTAGCCTACATTAGTAGAGATTTATATTAAGGGCAAGCTTATGGTACCAATTGCATACATGTGACTTCTTTTGCGAGAGTGAGTGCTTTCCTTGATATATGTGAGTATATGACTCAAATGTGTGGATTGAATTCAGTTTTTGTTGATGTGATTGTGAGGGCATATGATTCGTGACGGAAAAGCAAGTCTTGACTTCTGTGTAGAGTACTTTGAGGAAGTGTGAATATTGCATGGCACTTGAGAGTCGGCTTTAAGGCTAGGATTGTTCACTGCTAGGCGTAATGTATGTACATTGTTCTAGGTGTAATGCGTTAGGGGAAATGGTTGAGTGAAGGATTCTATAGAGGGTATAGTTTGATTGCTCGAGGACTAGCAATGAATTAAGTGTGGGGTGTTGATAATAGGCGAAATCTAGGTGATTTAGCTATTGTTTATGCTTCCTCTTAATTACATTCCAATGACATAATACGGTTAATTGATGAAAAATAGGCTCTAATTGTGATGTGTATACATTGCAAGATGAGGAGCTTATATGGTGCTTTCAAGAGGATATTGGAATGATTTAAGAGCAAAAACGACCCCTCGGAGTTGAGTGCGCGCAAGGACGAGACAAGAAAATGGAAAAAATCAGGCCCAGGCCCAGATGCGCGAAGAAACGCGCGAAGTCATTGTTTATATGCCTTCATGACTTATATCCCTAGATATCAGTATCATTTCTTATATAGACCCCGTGTACCCACTTAACCCACAACATATCTTGTTTCTCAGCCAATGACCATAGCAACTTGCCTATTGATGCCCAATTCCACACTCTACAGTTTTTCACATTTAGGCCACCATTTCTTAGGTAAACACACTTGTTCCCATGCTACTAGAGAAACTTTTTTCTTGACATCTGTACTGCCCCACAAGTATTCTCTACATTGTTTATCCACCTGCTTGAGTATACTCTGTGGCAAAGTAAACACTGATCCCCAAAAGTGTTGGAGGCAGAATAACACTGAGTTTATAACTTGCAATCTTCCAACATATGACAGATGCCTAGTAGAGGCGGCTTTGATTTTAGCAGTGATTTTATCAATTAGTTGCATACAGTCCAGTTTATTCCATTTCTTTGGAGAGTGTGGGAGCCCAAAGTATCTCATTGGAAACACTCCTGCTGCAAAGCCAGTTCTTGTAATCAATCTGTTTCTAGTCTCTTCATCCACACCTGCAATGAAGATGTTAGATTTATCCAAATTCGCTAGAAGTCCAGTTGTATTGTGAAATGTTGAAGTGTCTCCAAGACTTTGTTGATGGAGGTTTCATTGCCTTTACAAAAGATCTTTAGGTCATCCGCAAAAATTAGGTGCGTCATTCCTAAACGCTTACACATAGGATGGAATCTGAAATTCAAAAGTTGAGCCATTTTGTTCATCACCCTTGAGAAATATTCTATAACCATGACAAATAATAGAGGAGACAGTGGGTCTCTTTGCCTCAACCCTCTTCTTCCTTCAAAATATCCATACCCCTCCACATTCACCTTCACTGAAAACTTTGTTGAAGTCACACAATTCATAACTAACTTAACAAATCTTCTACGAAACCTAATGTGACGAACCGATCCGTCGTCTCTTGAGTTACCGCTCCGTTTCCCCCATTTCTACTTCTTTATGCTTCGTTATCCGTGTTTTATGTGTTCGAGTTAGTTTGGAGTGATTTTGGTAGGAAATGAGACACTCAGTCTCTTTAAGGAAGGCTTGGTTTGGAAAAGTCAACCGGATGTTGACTTATGTGTTAGAGGGCTCGAATGCGAATTCCGATGGTTCGGTTAGCTTCGGTAGGTGATTTGTGACTTAGGAGTGTGATCGGAAGTAGTTTTGGAGGTCCGGTGTGGAATTAGGCTTGAATTGGCGAAGTTAGTATTTTCGTGATTTCCGGTTGATAGGTGAAATTTTGATCCGAGGGTCGGAATGGAATTTCGAGAGTTGATGTAGCTTCATTATGTGATTTGGGATGTGTGTGCAAAATTTCAAGTCATTCGGAGGTGATTTGGTTGGATTTTTGATCAAATGCGTGTTTCGGAAGTTTTAGAAGAACTTAGGCTTGAATTCGATGTAATTTGATGGTTTTGGTGTTGTTTGAGGCGCTTTGATGACTGGAACAAGTTTGGATAATGTTTTAGGATGTGTTGGTGCTTTTGGTTGAGGTCCCAGGGGCCTCGGGGTGATTTCGGATGGCTAACGGGAAGTTTTGGAACTTGAGTGATTGCAGGTTTCTTTGCTGCTTCTGGTGTTTTCGCACCTGCGGCTTGGGGACCGCAGGTGCGGTGTCGCAGATGTGGAAGGAAAGGCGCAGATGCGGTTTTAAGAAGGGGAGTCAGGAACCGCAGATGCGGTATGGGGACCGCACCTGCGGAGTCGCAGATGCGACCATTTGACCGCAGAAGAGGTTTTGGGAGAGAAGATTGAGACCGCAGATGCGGTGGGGTGCCCGCACCTGCGGAGCCGCATATGCGGCTGGTGGACCGCAGATGCGGATTTGGGCCTTTAATGAATTTCCGCAGAAGCGGACTTGTGACCGCAAATGCGGTACCGCAGAAGCGGTGGAGGGGTCGCAGATGCGAAAACCCCTGGGCAGAAGGTATAAAAGGTTCTTCTTCGCGATTTGTGAAGGGTTTTTCATTTCTAACTTCGGACTTGGAGAATTGTGAGCGATTTTGAACAGGGATTTCAAGGAGCTTCGATAATATAAGGATTTTTGGACCTAAAACACAATCCTATGGTGTTATTTCATGAATTGGTACTGAAAATTTAGGGATTTATGGACTAAAAATGGAGGTTTAGGGCTTGAACTTAAGAGAGCTAAGATTAGGGATTTGAGGGGTCAATTGAACTCCGATTCTTGTGATTTTGATATGTATGAACTCATGGCGAGATAAGAAACCCGTTGATGTGAAAATTTCTGAGTTCGAGAAGTGGGCCCGGGGCTCGGGTTTTGCTAATTTCGAGATTTTTGATATTTTTCGATTGTTTTCGATTGGGTTTTGTTCCTTTAGCATATTGTGACGTATTCGCTCTGGTTTTGGTCAGATTCGACACGCGAGGAGGCCGATTTGAGAGGCAAGGGCATAGCGAGCTAGAGTTTTGACCGGTTTGAGGTGAGTAATGAATGTAAATGATGTCCTGAGGGTTTGAAACCCCGGATTTGCACATCGTAGTGCTATATTGAGGTGAGACACGCACTTGATGATGAGTGCGGGGTCGTTTACTATTGGGGATTGGGGCTTGGGGCTTGGTCCGTCCCAAGTGATGTTTTTACCGCATAATTGATTGAAGCTTATTTGATACCATCATTTTATTTGATTAATTGTCATACTTGGGCTTCATGCCAATTATTTGAACCCTTCGGGGATTGCTATCACGGTTTTCTCACTATTTTGGCATAATACTTGAACTCAGTCCTATTGTTTAATACTGTTTTACAAACTCATCCACTCTTACTCAGATTTGAAACTTGAATGATATTTCTAATGATGTTTTGGGCTGAGAACTACTATTTATTTATGGCCCGAGAGGCTTATGTGATTTTCTGGACTGAGTATGGATCGGGCTACGCGCCGCAGCAATATTATATTGATATTGATACCAGGCTGAGGGCCTAGCTGATGCCACGAGATGGCTTGATATTGCGCTTGGGCCATAAGGGGCCCCTCGCGGAGTCTGTACACCCCCAGTGAGCGCCGTCGACGATAAATAAATGGATCGGGCTGCACGCCGCAGCGGGTACTAGAGAGTATCGTACTATGTGCTGTATTCCTTTATTTGGCTATCATTCATTTGCTTATCTGTTGTAGCATTTTCATGTTTCTACTTCACTGGCTTATTGATTTCATATTACTTGTATTAAACTGCCGCATTATAGATTACTCTGTGCTTTTTCAGGATTTCTTATTCTCAGTCATTATTTATGTTTATTACTCACTGGGTCGGAGTACTCACATTACTCCCTGCACCTTGCGTGCAGATTCAGGTGTTCCCGAGGCATAGTGGGAGTTTTCTTGCTGATTATCATCCACCGGAGTCATCGAGGTAGCTGCATGGTGTCCGCAGACCCGATTCCTCCCTCTATCTTTTACTTTTCAGTATTCTAGACTATCTCTGTATTAGGCTGTTGAAATCTTGTGATAGAGGCTCTTGACTTGTGACACCGGATCGGTGGGCTATGTAGTGACATTATTATGATTTCCGCACATTTTATCTTCTGTTTCAAACTTCTATTTATGTTAAATTGGCATTTAAACCCTGTTAATTGGTAATGAACTCTATACGAGAGGGGTTGTGATTGATATTGGTCGGGCTTGCCTAGAAATGTGTTGGGCGCCATCACGACCGGGGTTGGGGTCGTGACACCTAAATCCTTGTAGCATTACTTCAATGAATTCCCATCTAACCATATCATATGCCTTTCATAAGTCAATTTTCATCATACACCTTGGTGAAGTTTTCCTCTTATAGTGTCGTAGCAAGTCATGGCATATTAATACATTCTGAATCATTGACCTCCCTTGAATAAAGTAGCTTGTGTTTCATTCACCACCAATGGTAAAACATCATGTAATATCTTCCATAACATCTTTGAAATACACTTATACACCATATTGCAACATGATATTGGCTTGAATTGAGTAGCCTCCACTGGTCTATCAACTTTAGGAATCAATGCTATCATTGTTGAATTAATCTGTTTCAGGAGCTTCCCATTTTGGAAAAACTCTAACAATGCTTCTGTGATTTCCTTGCCAACAATGGTCCATACATCTCTGAAGAAACCACTGTCATACCCATCCGGACCTGTACTTTTATTAGTACATATACTGAACATAACTTCGTTGACTTCCTTCTTAGTGAAAACTCTAATTAGATTCATTTGCTGTTCTGCTTCAAGAATGGGGCCATTTCTCAGGAATCATGTATATGTCCCCCCACCTCACCAAGTAACTTCTGATAAAAATTTAACAAAAACCCCTGCTATCACATTAGGGTCTGTTTGAGTGACCCCATGTTCATCCTGTATCTGTGTTAATGCTTGTTGTAGCTTCCTTTGTTTGATCACTGAGTGGAAGTACTTAGTGTTATCATCACCAAGTCTAATCCTAGTAGCCTTGCTTTTTTGTTGAAGAAACTTTTCTGCTAGAATACAGGCTTCCTATATCTCAGATCTGACGTTTTCTCCTCTACCTGAAGATTTTGATCCTGTGGTTGCAGTAGTAGTTTGCCCTGGATTTCTAATAGTAAGGATCTTGTCTCTTGGACATCTTTTAGGATGTTGTTTAAATGCTGCTTATTTAATTGTTTCAACTTCTGCTTGAGTGATTTCAACTTTTTGATCACCCTGAACATTACATATCCTTGAACTTGTTCGTTCCAACTCTCTCTAACAATCTCCGAAAAGAGTGGATGTGTGCTCCATACATTACAATACTTGAAGGTCTTCCTTACTGGTTGACCTTGCATAATTGAGACTCTGATTGGGCAATGATCACTTATTCCCTTTAGTAAATTGTTGACTATACACCCTGGCATTACATCTATCCATTCACCATTGACAAATACCCAATCTATCTTGGAGAATACTCTATCTACATCTTGTCTATCACTCCATGTGTATTGACCCCCAGTGCTAGGCAACTCTGATAACCCACAACTACTTCAGCATGCATTACTGGATTACCCCTATTTTATCCCTTGTATGAAGTACAACATTAAAGTCACCTAACACTATTCAAGGAATATTATTACCTCGGCCAATTGAGCAAAGGTACTCACATAATTCTTTCCTGTCTTCTTTTAGATTATAAGCATACACAAAAGTTATCAGAAAAGTTAACCGTAAAGGGAAAAAGGTAGCTTGGCAAGTGATAGCCTGAGCTGTGCTCTCTTTGATAGTCACATTTTAGAGATCTGGTCTCCACACCCCCGAACTCTGGCATTGTAATGAGATTCATGATTAGTAGAAAATTGCCACCCTGGAAACATTGTTCTTGCTATCTCTGGTACTTTGTTGACCTTTATTTTGGTCTCTAAAAGACCAATCACACCTACATTATTTTTATCGCATAGGAGTTTTACCTCCTTCTGCTAATTAAGCCCATTCAGGGCCCTTACATTCCAGCTTAGTGGATTAACCATTTCCAGTATTTGAAAATTCTTTATCCCCATGTCAGACTCCACTAATTTCTGCACCCCTGAAGTCGATGTACCTTCCTTGCCCAATGCTTGAAATGAATTTGCTACAACCATTGCATACTTTCCTACTAAAGGTGATCTCCCAGTCTTTGAAGGTTGAACCCACCATCCATTCTTTTGTGCACCCTCCCATTGTACTCTGAATTCTTCCCCTTGTGCTTATGTTGTGTAACCCTTGATTTAGTATTGTTATTGCTCTTATTTCTACCTGCTTGCTTAGTCTCTGTTGCCTTTTCCATCTCAGCTTCTTTCTCCTTAGAATTTTGAGGATTCTCCCCCATGAGCTTTCTCTCCTTCCCTAGTTTCATTTGTCTTGTTATGCACCTTATTCTTTCTGCATACATCAGTTGTATTCCCATACTTATGGAAAGTATCACATACAGATAATTTCCAGTCATATTCCACCTGTTGCTCTATTACAACTCCTTTCTCATTCCTAAAATATATCTTCTCAGGTAGTTGAGCCACAATCTTCACATCCACCAATAATCTAGCAAAGTTAAGCCCCACTTTCTTCTCTGTATTCTTATCAACCATCAATGGTTTCCCAACCAAGCTTCCTGTTTTGCTCAAGCCTCTAGCACTCTAATATTTGAAGTCTAGTCCGGGCAACCTAATCCATATTGGAACTAAATGAAGTTCCTCCCTAGAAAACTCTATGTCCTGGTGTCATTCCTTAACAATGAACGGTTTGTTGTCGAAGTGGTAGATTCCCCCCTTGTATGACTTCATTATTACCCTCCTCACTATCAAATCAACCAGAACTATGCCATTTTTCATCATGGCTATTTTATTTATACCAATTTTACCCCCACAGCCTTTGAATGAACCCATTAAATATTGAAAAGGGAGGATACGCACCTAAAACATAGCAGACTATAGCATTCTTCCAATACTCAATCTCAGAATTAATGTCATCCTGACTAAATTCCCCAATCTGATGCTCCCTAGAGTGAATTGGGTCTACATATTCCAATTTAAACCCAGCATTTAAAAATTTTGAAATATCATAATTGTCCCAAATGGAAGCCCTCGATTCAGGTATCTCACCTGTTATCTCATCCTGTAATTCTACTTCATCCGCCCAGGATTGTTTCCTTCTGCCACTTGTAGAGTAGATTACATCTAACCATTCACTCAATATCTCCTTTGCATGTGTCACTATCTCAATTTGTATGTTCGGTTCCTTCATAATTACCGGAGATGCTTCTCTGGAGCTGTTAATTCCTTCACTTATTTTCTCTTTAAACTGCTTCGCTTTTCCAGCTCCTTTGAGCATAGTATTCACCGCATATTTTTGTGTTGGTGTCATTGCTTGGGACTGAGCTGAAGGTCGTCCTCTCCTACCTCCCATGGTTGGTGCACGTTATGCTAACTTGCACCGGGAGAGATAAACCATCTATCACATAAATAATTCAAATCTTTTCTATGATGGTTTTGTTATATTAAATTTATCAAAACTTGAATTTACGTCTATACAAAATTATGTTTCATTCGATGAAGCAAATGAGTAACTTATGATAAACATTACATGATAATAAGATCTTGGGTTCAAGTACCAGCACATTATGATCTACTACACTTTTATATGAGTAAGGCATTGGTTTCGAGTCCAATGCACTATATAATGATGGCTAAGACAAAATAATACCTTTTAATAAAAAAAAATTATGAAGTCAATCCCACTGAATCAGCTTCATTTCCTGAAGCAAATGTGGTAGCGATAGATCAAAAGTCTGAAAGAAGACTAAATTATTAGGTGGCCATATGAATGCACGTGGGAATGGTAAGGGATGAAATAATAATCGTCATGGGGGTGATCGTTATAAACAAGAGAACAATAATTCTTCAAAAGTCAAAGATAATATTTGCCATCGATGTGGTATGAAAAATTATTGGGAACGAATTTGGCACATGCCTGTGTCACACCCCGACCTAGGTGAGGTGGACAGGCACCTACTACCTCATTTACATGGAGACTCATTTTGTACGGTTACTGATTTACTTAAACTCGAGCTCCTGCACGCAGAAAAGTCCCTATATATATATAACCATAGACCTACGAGGCCTCACCCTGTACATCTTGCTGCTAACAGCGATGTAACTGATCACAGGTGTCCATGCATCTACAAAAGCCTATAAGAATATCTTTTTGACATAACATGGTCGAAGACAGGGCTCCGACCTACCCAAAAGTATATATACATAGGATAGTATGATAATCTCTAGACTCTGTACTCTAGATGAAATGGAGCTTCGCTAATCCTCAGCTGGATATCAACTCCATCTATGATAAGAGCCCACCAAACTGGATACCTGAACCTGCATGCATGAATGCAGTGCCCCAATGACGATACATTAGTACAAAGAAATGTACTAAGTATGTAAGGCAGATAACATATGAATAACTGAATTGAAACTAAAGTGACATGTATATATGATATATTGAAAGTAATCTGGAGGGTCAATGAAATCAGGGAATCATACTTACATTATTCTGACTCGTAACATATCTAAGTATTGAACTATCCAACTTACCTTACAAAGGATGTAGTGTCACGACCCGGATTTCTCGCCCTCGGGGGTCGTGATGGCGCCTACTCGTGGTAGCTAAGCAAGCCTACTCAATTACTCTTCCATTACTAAACAAGTCTTTTAAAAATTTATAGCATCAATGTAGAACATGAAATCCAATAACAATAGCGGAAGTCTGAATCATAATCTGAATCAAAACGCGGAACAATCAACAATAGCCTCTACCCAAGACTGGTGTCACATTACTCACGAACTGCTAAGAGTTTACTAAATACAAAGGTCTGAAAGAAACATATATAAACTGTTTGTCTCGAAAACAAGGAGGCAACAGTATAAAAGAGGAAATAAGGAAGAGACGCCGGGCCTGTGGACGCCTGCAAGGCTACCTCAGTCTCGTGATAATGAAAGCATGCTCCCGTGCTAATGCTGTTGCTGCTCCTCGAAACCTGGACCTGTGCAAAAATGCACAGAGTGTAGCATCAGCACAACCGACCCCATGTGCTGGTAAGTGTCTAGCCTAACCCCGGCGAAGTAGTGACGAGGCTAGACTGGACACCACATAAACCTTTGCAATTATAAATATACAACGGAATTGAAATACCAGGCAATTAACAATATGGGAGGGGGAAACATGCTATGGGGAGATAACAATATTAACAGTAATCCCGAGTAACAATCAAAAGCAACCTCAATTTACAGTGAACAAGGAACCAATACTCCATATAAACACATTCGTGTCAATAACTGTTGCGGCGTGCAACCCGGTCCACAATTTCCATTGTTGCGGCGTGCAACCCGATCCACAAATATCACTGTTGCGGCGTGCAACCACACCCATATCATTTATCATTTATCATTGTTGCGGCGCGCAACTCGATCCTCATATCTCATTTAGCATTGTTGCGGCGCGCAACCCGATCCTCAAATATCATTGTTGCGGCGTGCAACCCGATCCATATCATTCGACAGTCTAGCTCCCCAAACAAATATTGGAAGAAATCCCGGCAAGGGAAAAGAAACCAACAAGTTCAACAAAACGTCCCAACAAGGGAAATACCAACAACGCTCCTACATGGTCAAAACCCGAGGTTCGAACCAAAACCCGGTTACCCATTCCCCCACGAATTCAAATATGTAATTTGTTTTGAAATCGGACCTCAAATCGAGGTCCAAATCCCCAATTTTTAGAAAACCTAGGTTCTACCCAAAAACCCCAATTTCACTCATGAAAATCCTTGATTTTAAGTGGAAAACATGTTAAATGATGTTAAAGATTGAAAGAATTGAGTAAAAAGCGACTTACAAATGATTTGGGATGAAGATTGTTCTTGAAAAATCGCCTATGGTGTTTGGGTTTTGAAAGAATGGTGAAAGGTGATGAAAATTCGACTAAGTATAAAATTTGCTGGGCCTCGGATATGGGAATTGCGAACAGGGGTTCGCAAATGCGAACCCCAACCTGCTAACTTGGGAATTGCGAACTCAGGCCCAGATGGCAGGTTTCGCATTTGAGAAAAATATGATCGCATTTGCGATCAACGACCCCTCGTATTTGCGAGCAAAATCGTCGCATTTGCGACTAGCCTCCCTTCGCATTTGCATGCAAATGGATCGCATTTGCGATCCCATGCCCAGACCCAAGGCGTCGCATTTGCGACTCAAAGCTCGCATTTGCGAGCTCGCAATTGCGAAACTCATCTTCGCAAATGCGAAGATCACAGAAGCAAAATACCAGATTTTTCACAAGTTCAAAAATGCAATGCGTGGCCTATCCAAAACTCACCCGATCCCTCGGGGCTCCAAACCAATTATGCACACAACCTCGAAAACATCCTACGGACTTATCCGTGCGATCAAATCACCAAAATAACATCATATACATCGCATCAAGCCTCAAAACTCATAGGAAAAATCCTAGATTTTCAAAGGTATTAAAAGAGAATTTAATCGATAATTTAGTTGGCTTGCCTGACAGAGGTGTCCGGCGCCATCACGACCCGTAGTGGATTTTGGCTCTGATACCATGTTGTCACGACCCAAAATCCACTACGGGTCGTGATGGCGCCAGACACCTCTGTCAGGCAAGCCAACTAAATTATCGATTAAATTCTCTTTTAATACCTTTGAAAATCTAGGATTTTTCCTTCCATTTTTCATAAATAAACAGAAATCACTATTTCAATTCAAGTTAAGTAATAAATAATTAGTACACATCTTTCGAAAACCATCCCAGAACCCGGTGTCACACGTGCATGAGCATCTATTGATAAGGAAAATTAAATACAACATCTGTTCGAAATACAATGGACAGAGAATAAATATAAAAAAATGCTAAAGGAACTACACTAGCTGCGGGTCGCCTCGAACAATGCAGCTCACCTAGTCCCAGAGTCATCCACGCTGCTACGCCCAGTAGGTCGCTAGAGTTACTTATACCTGTGCAACAAAAATGCACAGAAGTGTAGTATGAGTACATAATCAACGTGTACTCAATGAATATCCCGCCTAATCTCGAAGAAGTAGAGACGAGATGGTCAACTTGACTCTTACTAACGGTCCAGTAATAATATACTAAAATGTGAGAAAATCATGGATTTATATAGCATGCTCTAATTCACAAAGTTGTAAAACAGTTAAACACCTTTTAACAATTAACAAAGGATTTTCAAGATTTACTTTTCTTCATTTTATCAACTTATCCCAAGCCATGAAAGGCAATATCATCATTTAAAGTTTCTCATGCATCAATATATATATAAATATCATGCGCAAATCATACCGAGGCTACGGCCCGATCCAACAGAAAAGAAATGTACACTTGCCGAGCATCGACGGCGCGCCTATAGATGCATCTATTACCCCGCTCGCGAATCATACATGCGACGCGGTCAACATAAAGAGATACATGCTGAATCAATCAAATAAAAATTTATCAAAACATATCAATTCCTCTTTTAACAAATTTTAAGAAGTAAAGCTTAATCCCTTTTGAAAATTTATTTACCAATTCTACGTGATATAAGCAATTCGAGCTATCATAGGGTTTGCAACTAATCCAAGTATTCATGCTTTTGGGTCCTAACTACCCGGACAATAGCATAATAGTAGCTACGCACGGACTCTCGTCACCTCGTACGTACATAGCCCCCACAAATAGGAGCACATAACCAATTAATTCACCTATAGTGACATTTCCCTCTCACAAGGTTAGAAAGGAGACTCACCTCGCTCCGAAGATCCATAACCGGCATTTCACGCCCTTCCGAAGACTCCAATTGATGCAGCACGCTCCAAGACTAGCCAACGGTTAAATCCATTAATATATGCTCAAATATTCATTACAAACTAATTTATAGCAATTCCTAACTCCGATCGAAAAGTTGACCAAAATGCCCTCGGGCCCACGTGCCCGGAATCCGAAATTTTTCGAAGATAAAGATTATCCATGACCTTATGAACTCAAATATACAATTTGCTCCTAATTCCATGCTCAATTTCGTGATCATAATTCAAGAACACTAATTTTCTAGGTCTTCCCTCAAACCCCAAGTTTTTCTACAATTTTCATGCCCAAATCCATGTATAAACCTTGTATTTAACTCAAAGCTAGCATGAATTACTTACCTCATAACAAGTGACGAAAATGGCGCCCCAAAGCTGCTCCCCATCGACTCTAATGGAAGAAAAATGGGGTTGAAATGAACTCAACCCCGAATTTTAAAGACCTCACTGCTCTAGTCATTTCCGCACTTGCGTACCCTGGACCGCTTCTGCGATTCCGCAGGTGCGGTCACCAGGCCGCTTCTGCGGTCCACCCTGGCCACCCCAGCTTCCGCTTCTGCGCTTCCTTTTTCCGCAGGTGCGGTCCCGCATCTGCGGCTCCCTGACCGCATCTGCGGTCCCAGCACCCCTCACCAAAATCCGCATCTGGGGTCTTCATGGCCGCTTCTGCGGCTCCGCACCTGCGGCCAAATCTTCGCAGGTGCGGAAATACCAGATATCAGTTGCCTCAGCTTTTCTTCAACTCCAAATTCGATCCGTTAACCACCCGGAATCCACCTGAGGCCCCCGGGACCTCAACCAAACCTACCAACCAATCCCAAAACACGTTACGGACTTGCCCGAGGCCTCAAATCACATCAAACAACGCTAACACCATGAATTACACCCCGATTCAAGCTTTATGAACTTTAGAACTTCCAACTTCTATTTCCGATGTTTAAACCTATCAAATCACGTCCGATTGACTCAAATTTTGCGCACAAGTCTTATTTGACATTACGAACCTACTGCAACTTCCGGAATCAGATTCCGACCCCTATATCAAAAAGTCCACCTCCGGTCAAACTTCTCAAAAACCTTCAAATTTCTATCTTTAGCCAAATGGCTCCAAAACGACCTACAGACCTCCGAATTCACTTCCGATTGCGCCCCCAATTCTAGAATCACCATACGGAGCTATTCACAGTCTCGGAATCCCAAACGGGCATCGATAACACTAAAATGCACTTCAAGCCAAACTTATGAAATTTCTTCTAAAATACTAACTTCCACAATAGGCGCAAAAACACTCCCGAGTTATCCAATACCCGAACCGGGCATACGCCCAAGTCCGAAATCATCATACGAACCTGCTGGAACCTTCAGATCCTGATTCCGAGGTCGTTTACTCAAAATTCCAATCCTAGTTCATTCTTCAACTTTAAGCTTCTGAAATGAGAATTCTCTTTCTAAATCAACTCTGAACTTCCCGGAACTTAATTCCGACCACGCGTACAAGTCATAATACCTGAAATGAAGCTGCTCATGGCCTCAGGCTGCTGAACGGAGCGCTAGAACTCAAAACGACAGGTCGGGTCGTTACACACGACCTCCTTATTATGTTAAGAACCTTAGTCTCACCCCAAAAGTACATGTTATAATATTCCCAACTTGTCGACTTTCGACGGAACTTATTTTCTTTAGTTCGTTTAGCTTCTAAGCTTTGCAACCATCTTCATACTTGTTATTCATGATATTAAATATTTGTAAGCTCCACGGTAACATGATTAAATTATTTTATGTACTTTCAAAGATGATCCCATTTCTATTCTTACGTCGATTGACTTACGACATACTCTTACATACGAAAATATGAGGTGTAACAGCCTGAATATTTTGTCAAACTTTATCAAGCCTCTATAAAAAGAAAAAAAATAAAGTTGAGACTCACTTGACCTTTCAAAATGATGTTGAGGTAGTCCAATAAGCATGATAAAGTTAAAGCAAACCTTGGATATAAAGATGATGATTTTGAAGGCCTTACAAATATTGCTAATTTAGAAACGGAGAAATTTTTGAGCATCATAACGGAAGATTTATTATTGGGAAATAAAAATTATAAGAATAGTTGTTCTATTTATTTTATGAAATTTATATTTTGGATAAAACTTTTTCTGGTGTCAGTATTTAATTTCGTAAGTGTAGTTTCATATGTTCTTATGTTACTTATACAATAACAACAACAACAACACAGTGTATTCCCACAAGTAGAATTTGTTGATGGAAGGATATATGCAGCCTTACCCCTACGCTGGAAGGGCAGAGAGACTGCTTCTGATAGCCCCCCAGTTAAAGAAAAGATAGAAGAAGCACAATATTACTTATGATGTATTTTTTTCTTTATGAAGAATGTGAAAAAATTTCAGTCTTCATGTGTCCGTATGAATAATATAAAATAAATATGTATTCTGGATAGTGTTATGATGCACACTATATTAAAAGATAAGAGATATTTCTCTTGTTTGAAGATGAAAGAAGCCAATATTATAACCAATATATGATATTATAAAATTAATTGAGGGCTCTGAAAGAGCGCCAGTATTACTAGTCGGAGGAACTATATTGGCTATTGATAATGAATTATATTATAGTAGGTCTCAAAGAAACTTGTTGAGTTTCAAAAATATTCGCAAAGGAAAGGTTGATTACCTTTATATTACTACAATACAATATAAAAAAAAAAAGTATGTGCTAAAGCTTCCCGCATATTTTTCTGGGTTATACTACACAAATATTGGTATAGTTGAATCATATGCCATAGTAAACGAGGGGTTTACTAATAATTTTATTATTTGACTTGACCGGTTGGACCATCTCGGTTATAATATGATGCACAAAATAATTAAGAATTCGCATGATCATTCATTGAAGAACCAGAAGATTCTTCAAACTAACTAATTCTCTTATGTTGCATGTTTTCAAGACAAACTGATTATGAGAACATCAACAGTTAAAGTAGGGGTTGAATCCCTTGCAATTTTGGAACGTGTATATATATATATATATATATATATATATATATATATATATATGTATGTGTGTGTGGACCATTAAGATATTATATATTTTTGATAGATGCATCTACAAGATGGTCACATATGTACTTGTTGTCAATCCAAAATTTGGCATTTGCGAGGTTGTTGGCCGCATTGATACGACTAAAAGCACAATTTTTAAATTATGCAATTAAGTCAATTTGTCTTAATAATGCCAACGAATTTACATCTCATTCCTTTAATGATTATTGTATATCAACTGAAATAATATTTGAATATTTGATTGCTCATGTTCATACTCAAAATGGTCTTGCGGAATCATTAATTAAACGCATCCAATTAACTTCTAGACCAATATTTATGAGAACAAAACTTCCTATCTCAGTATGAGGTCATGCTATTTTGCATGCAACAACTCTTGCATGGATCAGGCCCACAAATTATCACAAAGTTCCACATTACAATTGAATTTTGATTAAGAGCCAAATATTTTTCATCTTCGAATATTTGGGTATGCAGTATATGTTCCAATTACTCCACCACAACACACAAAGATGAAACTTAAAAAAGGTTGGTGATATATATTGCGTATGAATCCCCTTCTACTATAAAATATTTGGAACTTTTTACTAGAGATATATTTACGGCAAAATTTGCTAATTACCATTTTGATGAATCAGCATTACCCAACATTATGGGAGAAAATATGTAACTGAAAAAAGACAAAGACTGTAATGCATTATCACTATTTCATTTAGATCCCTGAACAAATTAGTGTGAAGATGAGGTTCAAAAGATAATTTACTTACAAATATTATAAATTAAAACAATTGGCAGATGCATTCACTGACCTACCAAGGGTAACTAAGTCACATATTCCAACTACAAATGCTCCTATTCAAATTGATGTCTTGGTTAGACAATCTATAAATACAAATAAGTCCAAGCCACGCTTGAAACATGGTAGACCACTGGGTTCTAAAGATAAAAATCCTCGAAATAGAAAAAAACAAATGATTGGGCTATAATATGAAGGCAATTGCTTAAAAAGAGCCTCATGACATAACAAATGATAAGACCTCATAGGAGGTTCAGGTACCTAAAAATAATAAGAATGAAGAGATATCAATAAGTTATGTCTCTACGGGAAACAAATGAAACCAAAAGGATATTATTTTCGATAATGTTTTGCTTATAATGTTGTTTGTTGAAATAATGCATCAAGATAAGGATTTTGAACCAAAATCTATCGATGAACGTAAACATAGAAATAATCGGCCAAAATAGAAAGACGCTATTTAGGTAGAATTGACTTCACTTGGAGGTTGATACTTAGAGCTATCCATATGGGCTTGGCCCGTTGGACCGGCCCAACCCAACCCGTGATTTGATAGGGTTGGGCTAAAAAATTTGGACCCCATTTAAAAATAAGATTTTTAAGCCTGGCCCAAATAAGTCTTGGCCCATAGGGCTTGATCAAGGCTGGGCTGGGCCGTCCTCTGGGCTAATAAACATATTTAATTAAAAATATAAAAAATATAGGCAACTAAAAATAACAAGAGGAGTAGTCCAATCTCAAACTAGTACAATATCTTTATGTGAATCTAAATCTTTTTTGTCCTTCAAATTTTAGTTATTTCTTAATGTTTAACTAATTAACATTGCATATAATTATAGATATAAATGAAAATGAAGATATTAAGACATCTTTATTTTACAAGAGGATTCAAATGTGCTTGATGATGATGATGATTTGTTTGTGTTGGTTATACTATGAGCACTTTGAAAATATTTTTGAGTAATTTGTTTTAAGTATTGACTTTTAATAAATGAAATATTGTTCTCCTTTTTTGAGTTTTATAGAAATCTATTATAACAATGTCAAAAACTATTAAGTTTTGCAGAAGCTTTCTATCCAACACGTATGTGTGTGTATGTATGTATGTATGTATATATATATATATATATATATATATATATATATATATATATATATATATATTATATTTTACGTTAAAACTTAAATTTTAAAAATATAAAAAATAATTTTTAAAAATGGTGGGTCGGCCCGTGGGGGCCAGTGACCCATGTAGGGCTAGGGCGGACTGACCATTTTAAGGCCCAACGAAATAGTGGGCCAGCCCATGAAATGCCAAAGCCCGCATGAGCCGGGCTAGGTAGGGCCGGGCCAACCTGTACTGATAGCTCTATTGATGCTAGAGAACGTTTGCTAGCATTAATATTAGATAATTTAAGATCCCAGATATATAATATAAATCGATTTTTTATCTTTTTCTTTGCAAGACTTGAGGTGTTCTACCAAGGAGCCAAGTCTGTCCTATAATTTGTGAAGGTGGTATCATGTACTATGGCCCCATAATTCATATTTAGTAAACTAGCTTTAGTGTATGTGCGTTGCACGTGAACATTGTGTGTATTAATAGAATAATATATGAATATAAAATAATATGAATTATTGTGTAATATTGATGTCAATATATAAATATAAAATAATATAACTACGTTAGTATTGAGATATTTTCCCAAACGTAAATCATCTTTTAACGCAAAGTATTAACCAACATAATCTTTTATCCTAAAAAAAATGAACTGGACAGTGAAAAGAATAAGACTTAAGTGGAAAATAATTACTTCCAAAATCCTATAAAAGACATCAAAAACAAAAGTAAACGAACAAACTAAAACCAAACGAAAAAACTAAGTCAATTTGTTACAATAAATATTACTATAAAACTAAAANTATATAACTTATATTTACCTATTTTTAGTAGCTTTAAAGTAGTGCTAATCTACGGAAAATTTTTAGTACAAATATGAGTACTTAATTTCTACGTTTTGAATGATAAAAAAAATATAGTTTACTACAACTTTAATAGTAATGTGCTCGAGATAAGGAAACCTATATAAAAAAAAATTTAATTGCATTTAGAATCCTAAATATAAAGATTCTCTACATAATTCACCTATGTAAAATTTTAATAATCAGAATTAAAGTTGATTTCAATGTCCCAGATATTAGGAAAATATTAAATGATCATTCTTACATATTAGGAAAATATTAAATGATTATTCTTACATATTAGGAAAATATTTAAATTACTATTTTATCCAATGTGAACTCTATTTTTAAAGGGTAAAAAAGGCGAACGACATTTCGCTAAGGGCCTTCGTGCTTTTAATATAGTACTAGTTTTTAGAGTACGCGCGTTGCGCGTGTGCCTCGTCTCAATAAATAATTTTTTTGAAAATTATATTGAAAAATATTTTTAAGTTATAAAAAATATAAGTTCCTAAAATTAATGAATGTCTATCTTAGCTAACTCAATAAATGGAAGAAAACAGGTCTCATAGATGTCCTCAATCATCATGCAATATATTCAATTTCACAAGCTATCACGTTTCTTCTTTAGTTTCAGCAAAAACAAATGGTTTGAAGATTTTAGAATTTCACTAAAAATATTTTCAGAAAACTATTCCCAAGTTCATTCGAGAAGACACATACGATGTTAACTATACTTTTATTTTAGTTTTTTAAAAATTTGTCAAAAAACACAAACTGAAAATATCTTTTGATCTTTTAGAGATTTGGGAATGAAGAGGCTGATCCTATAACTCATGAAAAATTTAATAAATGACAATGTAAAGTGTAAAAGTTAATTAATGGTGAGTTACTATTTCACAATAAAATAGATAAATAATGAAACTTATTTAAAATACATTTTATTTTCTACTATTTTATCTTTATTTCTTCAAGTTAGTACCTTTTCCAAATCTGAATCTTAATATTGTACTGAGAATTTTGTCAACTTGAAAAATAATTCTATTTATATGATGAATTTAGAAAATAATAGAATCCGATTCTTTTTCTATTATGGTATTTTAAAGATTTAATTATTTGTTCTTAATATTAAAGAAAATAGTTTTTTTTTCTGACTCAAATTTTTAAGATTAACTGTAATAATTATTTTATCAACTAACAATTCTCTTTTGAAGGCTAAGAAAAATGATAAATGTGTCTTAGGGTTCTTGTGTTATGGGTAAGACAACAAACATGTAAAAGTGAATGCGCTATTTCATATTAGCTGTTTTAAATAGTTAAAATTGTATTGTTAATTTGATTCCTTTAATTATGTTCATTAATCAACTATTATGACAAAAATGAGTGTGTCTTTATTTTAGGACTCTTATATTACATATATTGCTATAATTTTTATATATGCTTCCTTATTTAATAGTATAAGTATTACTTATCATTTAGTGATTATTACATCCCTCAATTTGATTTATATATTTAATGTAAGTAGTAGAACGCTAGTGTTCTTTTTTATGTGTTTATTCGAATAAAATGGTAAAATTTAAATCGATTAAAGTTTTAAATTTTATGACTTGTTACATAGTTCAAACAAAAAAGAGTGTAATAATAGTTGATTGTCCTAAAAATTAGAAAAATAATTAAATGACTATTCTGTCTAGTGTAAAATAGATTATTTTTATAAGCGAAAAATATTTCATTAAGGTTATTT
This sequence comes from Nicotiana attenuata, assembly GCF_001879085.1. Classification (NCBI taxonomy): domain Eukaryota; kingdom Viridiplantae; phylum Streptophyta; class Magnoliopsida; order Solanales; family Solanaceae; genus Nicotiana; species Nicotiana attenuata. Next base: position 222,071 of record NW_017670772.1, on the reverse strand, counting down.
GTGCCTTTTTAATGTAGTATAAATATAGATATAGATTGATTCAAGTGTGCATTTTACCAACTTGACTCTTGATAATATATTATAACTCAAGATGACGAATGTTGTTCTCATTTAGTTAGCTCAATAAAGAAAGAAATAATCCCTAAAAGTCCTCAGACATCTTATTGTAATTTCTAAAAACTTCTATAGGAATATCTTATAAAAATTATTATAATTTTATGACCTAATACTAAAATAAGCAAACATCAAAATACTTTAATCAATAAAGGTTTCCCCGATAAAATAAATTAAAATTGAATTTCTCGTTTTTTTTGAGAAAGAAGAGGTTGACACTATAGCTAATTAAGAATTTACCGATAAATAACTTAATATATGAAATACATAGCGAGTTGTTATTTATTGAAACAAATATATGATATTAAATGCTAACTCATTTACGATATTTTTGTCTTTTGCTATTTAATCTTTATTGCTTCAAATTTGCATATTTATCAATTTGACTCTCAATACTATACTTTAACTAATTTTGTTCTATTTTTTATTTCCTTCACCGCTAATGATCTCGCTATCGAAATAAATTTATGTCCTACTTAAAATAATTGTACTTATATGTCAAATTCAAAAAATAATTAAATTAAATTCTTTTACTAATAGGTTAATTTAAATACTTAATTATTTTTTCTTAACCTTGAAGGAGATAGTTTAGTTTTTATTGATTCAAATTTTTCATATTAGCTCATCTGTAGTATTAATAATTTAATTTTAAT
>NW_017670772.1:200723-219822 GCF_001879085.1 Nicotiana attenuata | reverse complement strand
CTCAATCACAACTACTACCACCACCCGACATTATTAACTATCACCACCCACCACCATCCTCAATCATAATCGCCACCGCTAATAATCACTACTAACTACTAGCATAAACCACCATCATCAACCAAAACTACCACCAACCACCGCCTCTAGTCGGCATTCACCTGTTAGCCATCACCACCAACAACTATCATATTTTAAAAAATTATATATTTTATTGATAGAATATTATATTAGTTAGTATTTCATTTGAATTTTATGTTTATTAATTTTCAAATAAAGATAAATTTTATACATTCAGATGTTAAAAGTCAAACAGTCTTAATTATTTTTATTCAGATCATAATACACATCTTAATATATTCAGATGTGTATTCAGATTCAGATGTCTTAATCTTAATACACATCTTGATATTCAGATGTGTATTCAGATTCAGACGTCTTAATCTATACTATATTAAAAGCACGAAGACCCTTAACTAAATATCGTTCGCCTTTTTTACCCTTTTAAAATAGATTTCACACTGAACAAAGTTGTCATTTAAGACAGTTCCCTAATATTTAGGACTTTAAAATTAATATAAAATCCAAAAATTTAGGAAGTCAAAATCAATTAAAATTTACCTTATATAATCACTTTCTTATTCGAATAATGTAGCATAACGTTAGGTTAATTTTCTAAACTTCTGCATCCAATAAAATACTTATAGTAAGCTAACAGACCATAATGTAACGCTAACACTTTCTTTTGCCGTTTCCAAAGTGATCATAATAATTTTTTTTTTCTAAAGTCCTTAAATAACGTGTTAATTGCTAAGAAATATTTCACTTAATTCTCATTGTGCACTTCTTCTTTTTATTAATCTAATTTAAAATAACTGTTTATATTAAACTAATTCTAACAAAATACAAAGAAACAAGAACATATTCTATCGCGGGATGAACAGGAAGAAGTACTTGACTAACATAAATCTATATCTATCGATACTATATTAAAAGTACAAATGTCTCGAGCGAAATATCGTTAGTCTTTTTTACTCTTTTATAATAGCTTTAACAATATACAAAATTCTAATTTAAGTTACTTTCCTAATATTTAGGACTTTTAAAATTAAATCAATGAAAATTTTATCTATTAAATGTAAGAAGTCCTAATATTTAAGAATTTAAAAGTGAGAAATATTTTACCTTACATATACTGTACTATTTGAAAATAAATCCTTTGTGTAATACGTAGAATCAATATGAGAACGGTGTTATGGTGAATTCAATTGATTTCTAATTAAGAAATTGAAATACTGGGACATAAAGTCACACAATAAATTAAAATTAAAATACACATTTAAATTAAAATTATTTCAACGTAGAACAATTGAATATGTATTTAATAATTCTTATTGTAATCATACAAAATAATTAACTCGTGTTCAATTAAGCACCTAAAATAATTATTTCATATCATATTCAATCATACTAAACCGTACAAGCCTAAATTTATATTATAAAAGTACGTAACTTCTACACAAAATGTTAATTGATCTTTATCCGTTAGACAAAGTTATGTATTATAATTTTTTTTTTGTTTCAACAACTTAAACTTCACTACATGGGTAACATTGAAATTGAAGGGAAATAAATTGAGAAGACATATGACTTAATTTTTTAATTTATATTATTTGACAAATTTAAAAAGAATCGTAATAAAAGTCGTAAGTCTATACCATGATTATGTCTTCTCGAATGAACTTGAGAATAACTTTTGAAAAACAAAAAGAATCAGAAAATTTCTAAACCTTCAAAGGATATGTGTTTTTACCGAAACTAAATAGAAAGCAAGATAACTTGTGAAATTGAACTGATAAAATTATAAATTGGAACATAATTTAAGATGAACAAATTGAATAATGATTGGGGACTTTCATAAACAATTTTTTTTCTTTTATTAAGTTAGCTATATATATAGGATTAATATTCAATAATTTCAGAAGCTCACACTTTATTTTGTTACTCAAACACAATTGTGTTATTAAATATGTAAGTTTCTTACGAAAAAATACTTATTGAGATGAGAACACGCGCAACGCGCGTACACTAAGACTAGTCTTAAAAAAAACAAATGAGGCCTAAGAAGCAAAACTATTATTTTAACTTTACCCGTCGTTAAAAGTTTAATGCAACACTTTTTCAACATGGTTTATTCCAATTTCTGTTCCGAGTAAATATTTCAATTTAGTTGGTATCAAAGATCAATGGCCTCAAATCAATCAAATGAGTAGAATTGTAGAAACTACCACAAATTGGTGGAAAACTACCTAATCTCACGGTTTAGGTGGTCCAATAGAGAATTTCATTGGAAAAAGGATTTTAACTTAAAAAACTGCCAAAAAAACAGAAAAAAACTATGTATGGTTTGTATATAATATTAATTTATAAATTAACATGATCACTAGGTCAGGTTCAGGCACTTCTGGACATTAGTGTTAGTCAACTACCTTATTTTTAAAGTAAGAGAATGTTATTGGAGAAAGGATTTAGCTTTTAAAAAGGTCAAGAGCATAGTGATAAAAAAGAATATATATTTAATTAGGTAGTGGTATCTAATTAAGATTCTAAATGAGTGGGTATATAAAAAGTAGCACAACATTCATTATTATTTTGTGACAATCAAACATTTCTGGACTTTAGTGTAACTCAATTCTGACTTACGTTTTCACTCCAATTGCTTTCTAAAATCTTTTCAATAAGATAAAGTATTAAATCAAGTGGATGAGCTCAGTGTTTGCTAGTCTATTTTGATTTCCAATGATAGCATTATAACTACTTGTGATAGTAGAGTAGTTACCATTAGTATTAGGCTTGTATCGCCTTTGTTCATACCATTCCTTCATGTCTTTTTTCAAAGAGTTGAGTTTTTTCCAATACCAGCTGCAGTCGTGTGAAGTTTTGTGTGTCCATATATTTAAGTCAGTTTTCACATATATGCCATGAACCCATTTTACCCAAAGTGAAGCTTTATTCTCCACTAACTGCCATAATACCTTTCCAACTGTCTATGTTCCAGCTTCTGCATCCTTTAATGTTTAAACCTCCATACTTTTTGGGCCAATAGTATTTCCGTGATTATTTCAAATTATATCTGTACTCCATATCGAAAATTTGTTAGTTGAACCCGTTTATTGGCTCTTAGTACATCCTCAAGTTCTACTAGTTTTAGTATAAGACATTTCGTTTAATTATGTAAAATTTAATTATTACAGAAGGAGAAAAAAAAAAGAAAAACAAAACTTAATCAAAAGGCAAGATCAAGAAAATTAAATCCTTGACCTCACTTGGTGCACGCATTAACCATTACACCACATGAGTCTCTGAGCTTGGGTGCACATACATATATTTATATTATTTTGAAATTATATAATACTATTATACATGATTCAGGAATGAGAGCATGGGTGCACGTAAACCCGCTCCCATCCCCTTAGATAAGCCCCTGAGTATAAAGATAGACCCCAAATGCTGTGGATTGAGAATAAAATTGCATTGATCACCTGAAGTCTTCCTGCGTATGATAGCTGCTTGGATTATGTATAGGTTATTCGACTAATAATCTTTTCTATCAACTGACAGCACTCGATTTTACTCCATTTCTTTGGGGACACTGGCAGGCCAAGGTATCTAATGGGAAATGTCCCATGAGAAAAGCCTGTTATTGCAAGTAGGTGCTCCTTTAGTTGGTCTTCAACTCCGGCCATAAGGATGTTGGATTTTCCTATGTTGGCAACTAAACCAGAGACTTTGATGAAATGTGTCAAGGTTTTCATTACCTTTTTCACGATCCTGCATCCCCTCGTAGAAAATCATTAAATTGCCGGCAAAAATCAAGTGAGTTAATTTGAGTTGCTTACAAATAGGATGGTATTTGAAGTCTGGTAAGTCACTCATACTTTTAAGAGTTTTAGACAAGTATTTCATAACTAGGACAAATAACGGGGATATGGGATTCCCTTGCCTTAGTCCCCGTTTGCCTTCAAAGTAACCATGGGACGATCCATTATTTTTTTATATTTTCCTTAATTATCACGCATATGTTTCAGAATCACATTCAATAATGGGAAACTTTTTGAAAGATACTGTATCAGGTAATAAACGCACGTTTGACAACGGATTAAAAAGGCATTTTTGCAAGTATAGAGAAAAGGTCATTTTGAAGCGTAAAGAGCAGGGGTATTTGAGTCTTTTCAAGAAGTAGTTAGGAGATACTATTATGGATTGACAGGTTCAGACGGTAGGGGTAATTTAGGTAATTAGAGTAGTGACCCACACGTTATCATCACGGACATGAGTTTGTCGTTTTCTGGACAATAGTTTAATTTCATTTCAATAAAGACAATGATTTTTTTTTATATTAAGAAAAAAGAAGATTAATTTTATAATAAGTTTAATTTCCTTGTGTGCATCTCCAGAATCCATACCACTGTATTGACTTGTAAATATTTTGCGGCATACCAACGAATTATCATTTTTGATATTATTTCTTGTATTAAACCTATCCATAATACACTTTTATATAATTTAATGTTATTCTTTTTTTATCAAACTCGTACTTGATCAATCACGCTGCAGTCAAGCGGTAGATGATCAAGCTTCTATCAATTCACCAAATAATAAACATCTTTTTTCCTTTTTCATTTATCGTCTTATTGCATATTTACTTCAATTGCTTAGCTATTTTTCGATTGAGGCAATTACTTGTGGCCTACTTTTATTAATATTTTGGTTTTTTCAAATAATCAAATTTTAGGTTAAAAAGTACTTTTTTCATTATATCTCTACAACTTATGGACATCTCATTTTTTTCTTCTTATTTTGAAATTTTGTTGGTACACTCAATACAAGATTAATTAAATATTTGTACTAAAAGAAAATAAAATTACTAATATCTATAGTAATAGACAAGCACACTTAAGCTAGGTAAATTTTTAATATTTATAGTATTTGCATAAATTATTTATTCTAATTTATTATTATTAAGATATATATTAAGGTGAAAATATGTTTTGATTAGGAATATAATTTAGAAATAGGAGTACATACGAAAATGTTTATTTAATATTCATACTACTGGTTAAAACATAATCAAATTCTACCTTTACGTTGTGTTAGTCGAGATAGGTACAAGTCGTCAAGAATATTATCTTTATCATCAAAAGAGCAATAAAAAATAGGAAAGTAATCCAGCATTTCTCTGTGTCTTCACATTCTCTTCCTTTATATAGAATCAAATTTTCGTCTAGCTTTCCCATTTACCAACTATTACCCCTTTTCTTTTAATTTTTTTCCTTTTTTTTTCTTCCATTGAAACATATCGACCTATATTTCTTGATATTCGAAGTATTTAAGGAAAGTCTGATTTTTTTCAGACTTGTTTTTGGTGTGTATATTTTTTCAGATTGTTGTCTGATGGGTAATTGTTTAGGTTCATCAGCTAGAGTTGATGCCACTCTCAGTTCTCAAAACATTTCTGGTACTTTCCCTTTTTATTGTATTTTTGTTCTTTCTATGCTCTTATCTGTGTTAAAGATTGTTTTTTGGCATATCGTTATCTGCTTTAAGATGGGGGTGTGATTTAGTTTTTTCCCTTTTTATTGTTTGTGATATAATCTTGAATGGGTTTTAATTAATTTATGAGCAGCAGCAACTAATATTCCTCAAGGAGTCTATTATATGAATCCTCAATATTCATTCATTTTCATTTGAACCCGTTTTAATTTTCATACTCTTGGGTAAGTTAGAGTTCTATGATCTGTACATGTTGTACTGATGTCAGTACAACTCTCTAAACAAACTAAAAAGACTCCTAAATGAAGCTCGAAGTTATTAAGTACTTATTTAATCCCTCTCTATTGTGACTTTGGTTTAATAACTGGGAACTCAATGTTTTTGGTGTATAAATCATGTATCTTTTAACTTATTTTGATTGGAGAAGATAATTAGGTACGGGATACTCGTAGGGTTTTGATTGTTCATTGCCAACATTTGTTTGAATTTTGTATAATACCATTGTTTGTGTTGCCTACTTGTATGTTTCGGTTTAAACAAGACTGGGTTTTGTGTTTGCTATTTTGAGCTTCTTTTTTCGCTCTGTTTGTTTTTGGAACTTGTAGATGGCTTCATTTATTAGATGATTGCTTGAGGTTGAGGTGAACAATGAGGCTTTATTACGAGTTCTTACCTGAATAATATTGCCAATCATTAAAGCTGGGTGCTTTTTCTAGGTTATGTCAAGTTAAAATAAAGTACCTGTAGCTTTGAATGTTAACTGAAACTGATATGATGATGAATTCTCTGGTCTGTCGTCCCATGTACTACCATAGATATGGAAAGGGAGATTTTACTGCAGTTTTTGTTGCTACAAGAAAGTCTCAGTTGAGATTGTTAATGACATGTTCAGGTGAAGCTTTTAGAATAAAACTTAAAGACTTGACTGAATTTACAAGGAGATGGTCGGCAATTGTCAAAGATGAAAGCTTAAAGGAAAGAGAGAATTCACATTTGCAGCTTAAGTTGATCAATGCCAATTGAAAGCCCTTAACTTGGAAAGTTTTAACTATCAGAAATGGGCTATGCTGCATATGTAGATGCTTGTGGAATAAGATGATTCTTTTTTAAGGTTACAGATGATTAGCTTTTCACCTGTATGGAATGAGTGATTCTCTGACTTTTGCATTTGCCCGTGTTACATTTGATTACCGTGAATATATGTGACTTTATATGTCAGTCATAGTATCTTTGTTGATGAACACATGACTGCGGCCAGGCAAATTGTTTTCTCAATCCTTTACAGTTATATGAATATCACTTATCAAGAGATAGTTATATGGGAATCTTTGTTTCCAGTTGCTAATTTTTGTTACACGTGTGACATTTTACTACTATAAAGACAAGATGCTTGTTGATAAATTACATAAACTAGCTTCAGTTGATTAGTGTGTAACTGTTGGCAAGCACACTTTTGGTCCAACCTATATAGTTTTATGAGTGTACTTTCTTCTGGTTACAAGTTTGAGGCTTTTCTGGGTTAAATCATGATTAGATTGTTACCACATGTGACTGAGCAATGCTATTTTCTGCTATTCTATCTTGCAGCTTCTGGAGCCTCTAGGATTCCCAGCAGAACCAGCAATTCCTCTGTTTTATCAAGTCTAAGTATTCCATCTTATAGTCGGAAAAGCAGTGTTGATACACTTTCTACTCCAAGATCTGAAGGCGAAATTTTGTTTTCCCCCAATGTTAAGTCCTTCTCATTTAATGATTTGAAAAGTGCAACAAGGAACTTTAGACCTGACAGTCTTCTTGGCGAAGGAGGTTTTGGTTATGTTTTCAAAGGATGGATTGATGAACACACTTTTACTGCTGCAAAGCCTGGTTCTGGAATGGTCATTGCGGTCAAGAAGCTGAAGCCAGAGGGTTTTCAGGGTCACAAGGAGTGGGTGGTATGTTTCCTCTGCAGATTTCCAATTTAAATAACTTATTACTCTTGTTGGACTAGTAATTGACGGCAAATGCTTTGCAGACTGAAGTTAATTACCTTGGGCAACTTCGTCATCCAAACCTGGTTAAACTCATTGGGTATTGTATAGAGGGAGACGACCGACTATTGGTGTATGAGTTCATGCCTAAAGGAAGCTTGGAGAACCATTTATTTAGAAGTATGTCTGCTCGCTACCTAAGCATTCTCCCTTCCTTTTCTTTGGTTTTTCCGTGCTATAGCAGTTTCAAGTATGTTTATCTCTCTTTACTACCTTATTGCTGGATCTCCCTTTTCACTGAATCGATCCTTTGCTGCCAGCTTTCTTAGTTTTTCCTTAATTTATTTTGCCCTAGTCCTGGGTGGGGGAGAAGTTCTCTTGGACAAGATTAACAAATGTAGGTTCGTCGTGTTTGATTAATTTTCTTTCGAAAGCTCAGGATTGTTTCATATATCATAAATTCGTTATGCAAAGTCTTCTGAATTAGTATAGGAAGAGCTGTAACCTTTTCCCTCACAAGATTAAGATTTGGTCCTTCTGAATACATGAGACTGTTTTTATCTACTGCTGCCTGTTTTAGGGTCGTAGGAGCTGTTTGCTATTAATCAAATGAGAGGCAAAAGCAAGAAACCATAAACTAAAAGAAAACCAAATATCCAATTCCATGTCTAGGACACTTTATGTATTCCAACTCTTTAAAGTGGTGACGTTACAGGGAAATTGCCTCAAACCGTATTTTGATTATGTTAAATTGGCTCCATTATTCTTTCCAGTGAATCCTTTTGTTGGTCTTCTTTGTGATATAAGTAGTCAAACAGTGTTGAGAAACTTGGTTAACTCTGTGATGATTGTTGGTTCAATCCATGTGGTGTAAGTTACAGCTCTTGCATGAAATGGATAATGTTGAATATCCAAGTGAAAACTTGTATTATATGTGGATATATGAGTTGGTGGTAATTCTTGGAATCTTGTTCAACAGGAGGGCCTCAGCCTCTGACTTGGTCAACAAGAATTAAGGTGGCTATTGGTGCTGCGAGGGGCCTTGCTTTCTTACATGACGCTAAAGAACAAGTTATATATCGGGATTTTAAGGCTTCTAATATTCTTCTAGATGCGGTAGGCATTAAGATTTGAGATAAGCTCATAAATCCAGTTGCCTTTCTTTAAAATTAACTGTGTTAGGCGCGTGAACTAGTAAAAGCTTAATATCTTTCTGTGTTCTGTGATTACAGGAATTTAATGCAAAGTTGTCTGATTTTGGTTTGGCCAAGGCAGGCCCAACTGGTGATCGCACTCATGTATCCACTCAAGTGATTGGTACACAGGGCTATGCTGCTCCAGAATATGTTGCTACAGGTTAATATTTTTGCTATTTTCTTAGCTATATTGAACATGAGAACATCACAATTTTATTGTCCTTGTGAGAGATAAAATTTTACAGGATTTTTTGTCTAAAACGTTGAAAAAACAGTGATTCTGGAACGTTTAATCTACATGTTTTCGGCAACTTCTACAAATTTAATGATGGTAATGTTTTGCCAGTTAGGTGTCACTCACAAATTAGTGAGGAAAAAAATGCTATCCTCCCTTTGTTATGCCATTTTCAACTTGAATATTGAGAAAAGGTAATATTGTTGGACATATATTGTAAACCTTTTTTTGTGTGGAAGTACTAAGAATGTCGTTAGTCCCCAATTTTACTAGTCCTTAACAAGTTATTAGAATGCTCCATATTCACAGAGAAGAGAAGGATTGATTTCTTGTCACAAGTGAGCATAACGTTATGTAGTCACTTTGCAGGACTAAGCATGATGATTATATTCTTCAATAAATCTGATTGCTGGAATTCTGTTCTTGATATTGTTGGTTATGATTTTGTGCTTGCTGTCCGCTAGGTCGATTGACATCAAGAAGTGATGTATATAGCTTCGGGGTTGTATTGCTTGAACTATTATCAGGACGTCGTGCTCTCGATAAAACAAAGGTTGGTGTAGAGCAAAATCTTGTGGATTGGGCAAAGCCATATCTAGGGGACAAGAGGAAGTTGTTTCGAATTATGGACACCAAACTAGGGGGCCAGTATCCTCAGAAAGGAGCATATACAGCTGCTAACCTTGCTTGGCAATGTCTAAGCAATGAGCCGAAGCTAAGGCCACGTATGTCTGAGGTGTTGGCTTCTCTTGAAGAGCTTCAAGCACCGAAAGGTGCTAACAAAGTCTCTCGGATTGAGCATCGAACCACTTCCAGCTCTGTTCCAGTTTCTCCATTTAGACATCGTTCATCACTCAGCATGACACCCTCTGCCTCTCCATTACAGGCCTATCACAAGTCTCCACGCGGAAGGTGACTCCAAGAGAATAAACTTGTATTTGGTTGTCATTGTAAATGTTTCCTATATGTAACAAATTTTGTTGTCTAGATGCATTCACATGTATAACTAACAGATTGTTCCATGTAAAATGTGGTTATCATCACTCTGTGACCTACTGATCGATAGAGTTAGCTCTTGTGCTCTTTGGCTGCAACGAGTCTTGTTTTCAATGTACCTTCTCTGCCAACATGGAACTATGCAAACATTATGAGTTTGTTTATCGAAGTTATCTTATCCTCTTCCTATCCTACTAATCTTTTCTTGTTTACAGAAGTTAGCTACGTCTATACTGACCTGGATATTGACAATAAACTTTCTTGTATTTGCTCGAGATTTCATCATACTGTGTACTAAGTGTGATATACAAATGAACTCATTTATGTATATCATGTTACTCTATTTTTCATTTAAAAAAAGTAACCCCTTGCATAAAGCATCCCGCTCTTGAAGAGCTCCCAAAGCATGCAAGAAACGACAGACTCTTTGCCCGGCTCTTCTAAACATTTCACACACTCATCCTTCATACCTTTTCAATCAACCTGCATCCTCTTAAGGGGTCGTTTGGTATGAGGTATAAGAAGGTATAAGGGTGGTATAAAAATTTAATACCACCTTAATACTCTGTTTGGTTAGCAAACCAGTTATATAAGTTATCCCGGTGTTAATTTTAACACCGGAATAACTTATACCTTATAGAAGGTGGGGTAATTAGCACCGGTATAACTTATACCTTCTTCTTAGAAATTATTGCAATTGTCATTATGCAATAATTTTCGATAGTAAAGGAATATGTTTGGTCCTTTTCCAAGTTGATAAACAAAACCAACATTTGTTACATAAATGCATCTATGATGCTGCTATTTCGAATTGTTCAGTTTTGACCACTACTACTCTTGAAGTTCAATCTTTCCCCAAATAAATTATAAAGCAAAGGGAAATCATGAACCCGAATAGAATGGAGGATAAGATTGTGAGGAAGCAAGCTTATCTCTACCTTGAACAACAGCGGTTAGGTCTCCCTTGAAGTGCTTTTGTATAGACACGACGCATTTCTAAGAATTCACTGACAAACTGCTTCTACCTGAAAAATGGTTATATAATCTCCGTATAAATGAAAGTACACATATTATTTAATTAAATTATAACGGACTTGAAGAATGAGGATATCAAAATTGAGAGTGTGGATCAGGTCTTGATTGTATTATGTTTTTTACCACTGTCTTATGATACTTTTGGCGATATGTTACTATACGGGAAAGACAGTATTTCACTGGAGGATATTAGTAATGCACTAAAATCTAAAGAGTTGAACAAGAGCCTTCTAGAAAGTAGAAACTGATGGTGAGGGTCTAGTGGGTAGACGAAGAACACAACAGAAAGACTTTAATAGAAAAAGGTCAACAACCATATCGACATATAGAGCAAGAAAGCAGAACTATTATGAGTGCGAGGAGCAAGGTCACTACAAGAGAGATTGTCCTAAGCTGAAAGAGAAAAGAGAAAAGTAGAAAGTAGATAATTCTGCAAATGTTGTTGGCACTGGCAATAATTCTGATGATAGTTACTATGTAGGGGAAGTTTATGTCGTGAGTTCTAGTCATAGGCAGAATTCCTATGTTCTTGATTCTGGTGCTACTTTCTATATGTCTCCACACAAGAATTAGTTTGCAACTTACAAGCTTATGAGTGAGACTGTCTACATGAGAGATGATAATTCATTACCAGTAGAGGACATTGGTTACATCAGATTGAGAATGTTCGATTGAATTATCAGAAACATTGAGTGTTGACATGTTCCTCGGATAAACAAAAATCTGATTTTCTTTTCGACTTTGGATGATCAAGGGAATAAGTTTCACTCCGAGAATGACATACTTAAAATGTATGAAGGCTCCATGGTACTTATGAAGGAAAAATTGTATTCTAAATTGTATCATCTTCAGGCCAGTGCAGTTGAAGGGAAAGCTGTTGTAGCTTCTGGAAAAGGTGATCCAAATCAGTCTCAGTTGTGGCACTTGCGACTTGGTCATATGAGTGACAAGGGATTGTCTTTATTGAGTAAGCAGAATTTGTAGGATGGGTACAAAAATCAAATTTTAAATTTTTGTGCGCATTCTGTGTTTGGTAAACAGACAAGAGTAAAATTCAGCAAGAAGGCGGGGCACAAGACCAGAGACAAGTTAGATTATATACATTTGGACTTATGGGATCCAAACGGAGTTCTCTCCAAGAGTGGTGCCAAGTATTTTATGTCTTTGATTGATGATTACTCAAGAACGGTATGAGTGTATTTTTTGAAAATAAAAGATGAGACATTTCCGACATTTGTTAAATGAGATGATGGTTGAGAGGCAAAGTGATGGTGCGGGCCGACACGCACATAAGAAGAAGCTTAGTTGAGGGCTTTGGTTGCCATAATACTCTAACAATGTGGGCGTGCAGTGAATCTCGAAAATTGACCTATGGATTGTGGCAATCGGCCACTTGGAACTTAGTTCGAGGGGGAAACCCATGAATCGTGGTAGTGAGCCACGTGAAACTTAGTTCGTGAGGGAGATTCTTGGGTGTGCGAACAAAGTCCCATATTGGTAGCTAAAAAGATTGGGAGCCCACATATAAGGTGTAATGATCTCTTAGGGGTCGTTTGGTAGGAGGTATTAGAAAAAATAATGCAAGCATAAGCTCTATGCATTACTAATACCTTGTTTGGTCAATTTTGTTAACATGTGTATAACTAATACTTGCATTAGTTATACATCATACTTGATATTATCTATGCATAAGTAATGCATAGAAAATCATGGCATTAGTAATACCAAGGCTATTAATGCATACATTAGTATGGTTAAAGACAAAATTGTCCTTAAAGTCCCTTAAAAGCTAGAGAATATGGAGGGCATTTTGTAAACAACTATTTTTCTTAAAAAATATGCAATGCATTATAATTTTAATACACCACACCAAACAGTAGATAAGAAGTAATGTCTGCATAACTAATGCTTGCATTACTAACCCATGCACTACTAATCCATGCATTACTAATACGCCTTATTCCGCACTATTTTTATATACCCTACCAAACGAGCCCTTAATGGTACTGTGAGGCCTTTTGGGAAAAACCATGCGAGCTTGACCCAAAACGGACAATATCACACCATGTTAAGAGTGTCTATGTGCTGGTTTAGCCCAACAACTCTCTATACGCATCACGCAAAACCTGTTGTTGGGCTAAACCAGCTCATAGACTCTCTTAACATGGTGATATACTATCGCTTTAGGCCAAGTTCGTACGGTTTTTCCCAAAAGGCTTCACACGATTAAGAGATCCGTACACCTTATATGTAGGCTCCCAATCTTTTCAGCTATCAATGTAGGACTTTATTCGCATAGCCAACAGTAGACAACACCGACCATTACATTCATTGCAAGCAAGGAGATCAAGCATAGATTTAAGTGATTGAAGATTCAAAATAAGAATAAGAAACATACATACTCAAGCAAGAAAAATTAAAGCAAAAACCTTCTTGTACCTAGAAAATTCTCGGAAATTAGCAAAAAGAAAATTCTAGAAGTTCACTATGCTTATAGCCTTCCTAGCTGTCTGCTCTTAAATTAGAGTTTGCACTATACTGAAAAGAAGTGCTACACTATACATGGTGATAATCATCTCCTTATTTGTGAGAAGAAAATTCCAAGATTTCTAGTGTGAGAAAGGTTAGACAGTGATTGTTTGTAGTGAGCAAGTTGAAAACTCCAAGTGTAAGCCATTCACGGTGATCAAAAGACAAAACCACACGTTCATGGTGCATGCGTGTAAAATCACTTAGTACTTGTATTCGAGAAAAATAAAGGAGTTTGGACGTATATATGTCAAATTGATCGAACGAATATAAATTTGGAAGTGTCGTTCTTTCCGTTCAATTTTTTCCAATTTAACTTCTACAGTTTACACTATCTGATTCTTCATTTGTACATGTAAGAAAATAATGGTAACTGTTCTTGTTTACAACCTTTTCGAACACATTCGCTCAACGAGGTTAAGGTTTATCAGAAAAGAACATTTTTATGAAAACTTAACTATTAGCCTACTAATAGTTTGTGAAATTTGGAATTCTTTTTGATATAGGAATCACTTCAATTGACGGGTCAATTGGTTTTTTGGCTCTTTACAAACTTGTTTTTAGTTTTATGACCCTACCTCTTGTTTTACGTATGAAAGATTTACTTTTATACATAAGAGATCTGTCTTTCACACATAAGAGATTAAAAAGGACATTTTCTTAAATTCAAAACTGTAAAGGGACATGGTGTACAAATAACACTCAATTCACGCACTCTTGTGTGTTTTATCGGTTACATGACAAATTTTAATGTACATATAATAAGATAAGTACAAAATCAAGATAATATAGTGGCTCCAACACACTCTATGTTCCAAGTTATCCTATACTGAGGGTCTGTTTGAACAAGCTTCCAGAATCTACTTTGTGTGAATGACATATTTTCAAATACTCTTAAGTACTTTGAGAGAATAACAATTAGTGTGAATTGGGAAATCTTTCAGAAACACTTTTATTGTTATATAAATAATTTGTGTTTGATCAATATCTTCAAGAAATGCTTTAATTAGATTTTCAAATTACAAAAAAGGACATGCAGAGGTTCACTTTATTATTTCTATCATTTAAATAGATACAAAACTTTGAGTATTTATTATGAGAGACGTTAATTAAGTTGTAAAATTTTATTTAAGGCTGAATACATATGGAGACACTTAAAGTTGGCATCAACTTTCACTTAGACACCTCAACCCAGACTTGTTCCTATTGACCACTGGAACTCCATATAAAATATGCCATTTAAACACAAATTTGATAATTCCAAACCAACACCAATACGTGAATCTCACTCTCTTTTAAAATGGAAGACCAAACCAATAAAAAAATTACATGTCAGCAAAATTAAAATAGGCAATATTAAAAATAATCTGACCCAAAATAGAAAGAGAAAAACAGAGCTGATGGCCAGAATTCCGTCACCGGCAGAATCTGCTATCAACCAACTTTAGCTTCAACACATCTAAAATGAAAGCTTTTTTGCATTCAAATCTTGATGAATGACATCCCATGGCAGGTTGTCATTAACTTGTCTGTTAATCCTTCATTTGCTTCGATTCCTCTTCCAAAAAAAAAAAATATTTACCTAGATTAAAATGTGGTTGTGGTGGTGGGCGCCTAGATCTGATAAAGGGGAGGAAATAGCAGTGATAATGGTCAGGTTTGATAAAGAAAAAGGCAGTGATGGTAGTTATCCGACTTGAAGAAGGAGGAGGGGGTGGTGGTGATGATGTAGTAGCAACGCTGAATCTGAAGACGGAAAAGATAGTTGTGATGTTGGTGGTCGGATTTGAAGGAGAAGGAGGTGATGATGATGGTGGCAATGGTCGAATCTAAAGGAGCAAGAAGAGCCGGTGATTAAGGTGGTCGCCGGCCAGATCTGAAAAAGAATGTAAGTGGTGGAGATGGCCAGAGAAGAAGAAAATAGGTTGAAAATTGTTTAGAAAAAGGTAACTGCCGGAGATTACTTTTCCGGCCAAAAACTATGCATTTGCCGGTGAACAATATACAAGATTAGCTTTTCACGCGCCTATATCGGGTGAAATTCACTTTATGTGCCAACTCAACAAGAAGTGCTTAATTGGAACAAATTTTATCTAATGTATGTGCTCATTAGAAACACTCCTAAGTTTAGGTGTCTAAATGAAAAAACATGCCAACTTTAAGTGTCTCCGTATGTATTCAGCCTTTTATTTAATTTAAGGCAATAAAGAGGAGCGTGAGAGAAAGACACCTTAAATGAATTAAAGAAAGATTATTTGATAAAGTGTTTATAAGAGTAATTTCATCGCGAAAAAATAATTTTCTGCTTCTATTTTTGCATCCAAAGAGGATTTATAAATTTCTACTTCTTTTCGCAGCAAAACAGCTTTTGTTACTAATAAAAACTTGTCAATAAAAACTTGGTTACTAATAAAAACAAGAAAGGTTGCCTTCCAAAAGAAGGCTTATAGAGATGCCAAACAACAGTAGTGCAATTCCAGTCCTATTTCTAGCGACTCTATCCAAGCTATGTGATGTACGGACATTAGGAGGCAAATGGCAATAGAGTTGCTCTTTGGGATGTACAAAGGAAACGGATAAATTGTATCAAATTGATAATTTGAGTCAAATCAAGAAAAAATACCCGATTATGGTTCAGTTTCATGATTTGGTTTGGCGTTGGAAAAAAATTCGACCATAATTGATTTGGTTTGATTTTAACTAAAAAAAGTCAAGTCGAAACCAACCCAACCCAATATTAAATATATAGAAGTTTTTAATATATTTAATACATACAAATATTTATTGCAGCGTAGTTTATAAATATTTCTTAATTTTTTTTGTAATTTTATCTTTTAACGTATATTATTTCAAACTGGACTTATAATTTTGTATGCTCCAATAAGTTTTATAGTTCATAAATGCTAGTAACTCAAATAAGTCCAAACCAAAATCAAATCAATACTAATGCTATTAAAAGACACTCAATTCAATTGTACTAGAAATGACAATTATGTTGGATCTCTGTTGTTTAGTTCTTTCATGGTTTAGACAAAATGCATAACTTTTTTTTATTGTTTAGTCAAGTAAATAATATTACTTATTATGTTCATTTTTATTATAGCTTATTAATAATATTTATTTTTATGCGATTTTATTGGCTTTGTTATTGAATATTTTAGTACAATGCCATGACTCATCTCATATTTTATATTATTTTCTTGAAAATTACCTTATTTATAGTTATGTTTTACTAGGATTAAATAAATATTTGGAGCACAAATTCTATGTTTTGTGCTATGAAGACTCTATGAAGACTTTATGAAGAAAAAAAACTGAAACCCGAAAACCCGACAAATCCGAGAAAAATCGAGATTAAAAAATCCGACTTTTATTGGTTTGGTTTGGTTGATCACGCCCAACTATGCCTTATAAAAAAAGACTTTGCGGACGTTGCAAATATAACCCGAGTATTACGCCCAGGGTCGAATCCACAGAGAGTTAACCTATCAACTGCTATCTTCAGAGCCACTAAGTCTTCAGAACCAGCTTCCTAAATATTCAAATCTCAGTTGAGTGTTCTTTAACAACTAGCTTGCAAATAACTAAATGGCTGTAACTACGTAAAAAATAAAGGTTGTAAACAATTATGAAAAAAAGCTAAGGCAATGATTTTCCCTATTGATGGAGTCCCTTCTGTTTATGCTCATACAAATTTACCCACACATCTCTATCAATCATGAACGCTAATCTTACCGTAAATCTCTCCCGAGTAATCACAGTAATATACTATTGCACTCTCCCGAGATACACTCTTACTTTATTTAGCACAATTCAATTTAGATTGCACCCAAGGCTTCGTTATTCCTAATCCCGCCTTTAAACCCGCAGTTATAGATTCCTCTAATAATCTAGGAGTGGTGTTGTTCAACAATACCCTAAATATGCACTATTTTCCAAGTTATGCACACTAAATAGGCACAGCTAATTGAGGATCCTGTCAATTAACTACAACGAACACGAAGTTGAACAAATAAAGATTAAACTAGCAATTTGTATTCACATAAACAAGAAGTTCATCACCCAATAGGTTCCATCAACACCTTAGACAAGGAATTTAGCTACTCATGACTATGGGAAAATAAAATAAGCTTGAATTCATCGTAAAATCAAAAGAAAAGAGGAAGGATATTTAGAGTACTTTCTCCCAATTGTTTTCCTTGCTAAGAAACCTAAAAAATCAATACATGCCTCTCTTGGGCGAAGTCTAATGTTTTAAATAGGGTTTAGGTCTAAAAATTCCGTAATTGACACTTTGGTCCCAGAAGTTTCTGCGCCTGCCGTGGTTCTGCCGCGGTCGCGGTAGAACCGCGGCCAAACACCCTTGCGGAATCTCTGAACTTCTGCAGCTGCTTCCCACCACGGTTCTGCCGCGGTCGCGGTGGAACCACGGTGGATCCAGTTCTCTGAATCTTCGGCCTGTTTTTGCACGGGTCACTTAGGAAATTTCACAGTTGGCCTCTTTTTCATCACTTTTGACTCCAAAACTGTTCCTTAGCCGTCTTTATACATATATCACCTACAAATCATGAAAAGCACTAATAAGAGCATTTTGTCATCACTTTTAGCATTAAAACTACACAAGAAGGTGATTATTTAAGGTGTGATTATAGTCAAATTCACCTATTATCATTGGTCTTTAAATTTAATAACCCGACACAATTAATTTAGTTTGATAATTGAAAAACCCGAATCAACCCGACCTATGTGTTAGAAAAAATAATAATCGAAAACAAAATTGAAGAAGGCTCGAGGCGTGAGAACGACTTTCCTTAAAGAAGATATTGCCCGTATACAAATTGGGAAAATACAAACAATCTTCTTCGGGATATAACAAGCCAAAAAAATACTTGCAGATTTTTCTATATCCACTTTGTTGGAAGAACTTCTATTAATAGGGCAACCATCGGACCTTTTCAAAAAAGATGTGTTCTTTCATAAACGGACGCATCTATTTATTCAAATAAACTTAAATTTAAATTTCAAATAAAACAGATTTAATTGTAGAAATAAATAAAAAAATAAATTATTTATTTTAGGTCCGGCCCGACCCGGCCCAAGCCCGCGTCCAAGTACAAGTCTTTGATATTAATATATATAATATATAATATATATGTATTTGCACACATATAAAAGTATGTGTTCTAAATTAAACACATAAAAGGACAAAACTTAAAACGTACCAAAAGCGACCTTTCACCACCGCTGTGGAATAAATCCCACTTATTTCAAACTTATAACAAACTATCTTTCACCATGTACACCCCTGTTGCTCTTAGCATTTTTCTCTAGTTGACATTTTTATGTGACCTCTACATATTGACATGATCGAGTAAGGTTAGTTGTTATTCAAGTCCTCTTGAAGTGTGAATTATCCTAGCGTCCTATATAATTGGTCAATAATTTGAGAAGCCTTTTATTGGTATTATTATAAAAATATCTTGTGCTTGGTCAATCTTTCGGAAGGTATAGGTTTGAGGGCTTGCAAAAAAGGACATGCAAGTTAAATTAAAGAGAGAGAATTTGATATATATATATATATATAT
>NW_017670772.1:164925-198975 GCF_001879085.1 Nicotiana attenuata | reverse complement strand
ATATATATATATATATATATATATATATATATATATATATATATATATATATATATATATATATATATATATATATATATATATATACATACATTGTTAGTAAGGGTAATTTTCAGCTTCCGAGGAGGCATTACAATTTTCTGTTACTTTTCACAAATAGAAAAACTTCTCCTATTACTATTCGAATTGTTTTTTCTTTAAAGTTTAGTCAAATACAAAATAAACACTTCTTTTGAATATTAAGTATCTACTGTTCTAGAATACTATAAACACTTGCAGTAAGTAAGGTCTTCAATAGGAAGCTAGTCCAACCTCCACAACTTGATGCAATTTGCGGGGATTACTATTGACCTCCCAATAAAATCACCACAAATTAACAATTTTTTCTTTTTTCTTTTTGTGTGAGTGTGTAGTAAAAAGTTCTTAGGGATGCCAAACAAATGTAGTACGATTCTAGTCTTTTTGTAGCAACTCTACTATTTACGCTCTTTGTGACGTATGAAAATTGGGAGCTAAATGGCAATAAGTTGCTGTTAGCATGATTTTTCTGTTTTCAAGGAGGTATCACATATTTTTCCTTCCTTCCAAAGAAGAAAACTTCAGTCACTACTCAAATCGCTTGTTTTTCTTTTCAAGAAGCTTAGCCAAATACCTTAAAAAGGAACAATTTTGTAGAAAAATTAGTACTCGTCATAATTTTTCAAAAACTTAGCCAAACAAGCTACTCCTATTACTTATTTGGCGAGCACAAGCTTCGATAAGAAGGCTTTTAGAGAGCCAAACATATGTAGTACAATTCTAGTCCTTTTACTAGTGACTCTACTCAAGCTATTTGATAGTATATGGATATTAGAGAAGATAAAAAAAAATTATATTCGATTAGCAACAAAAAATCATATGTACGTAGGATCTGATCGTGCCCTTGCCACACAAAGACAAACTTTTTTCACTGAAAGTCTCGTTCTGGGAAGGTACATATCTGTATATGAAATATACTATAATTATTACCTAAAAAATAAGTACAAGTAATTTGATACCAAATTATTGGTATCTAGTCGACAGTTAAAGAGAATTCAGCTAAGAAGGGATAGAAACTGGGAGGAGAAGCAGCAGAGAAGAAGAAGAGAAGACAGAGAATTAGAGAATTAGAGAATTAGAGAGGTGGGAGGGAATTTTCGGATTTTCATTGATATTCAAAAAGCAACTAATGAATTATTACAACTAGCTATTTATAGTACTCAATGATCTACTGAAAATGTAAAAGCAAGGCCAAGAAAAATGAGCTAAAGCATCTAAGCATTCTAACTACATTTCCCGCCATTAACTAATAATCAAATTTGAATTCTAACTAGCATAACTAACTTTCAAATGGACTACTCTTCATGGATTCTTGCTGACTTTTGTGTATCAATACCCCCCTGTGGAAGGACACCCTTGTCCTCAAGGGTGAAAGAAGAGAACCTGGTCCGAAGAAAAGAAGCAAATTCCCAAGTAGCAGCATCAACTTCCAAACCTTGCCACTTAACCAAGCATTGGGCCACAACCTTGTTACCCTTTTTGACCAACCTACGAGCAAGTATAGCTTCAGGGGTAGGACATAAAGGGCTAGAAAGATCTAGGATAGGAGGATGGATAATTTCAGAAGGTAGGACAGGGAAGAATTTGAGCTGGGAAATATGGAAGGTGGCGTGAATTTGGACCTCAGGTGGAAGCAGTAATTTGTAGGCAACTGCGCCAACTCGTTAAACAACAGGGTAAGGGCCAAAATAGCGAGAGGTAAGCTTATGATATGGAGAGATAGAAAGGGTGGATTGCCTATAGGGCTGCAACTTCATAAAGACCCAATCACCAACTGAAAACTGCCTATCGGTGCGATAAGCATTGGCTTGATCTTGCATACGCTGTTGAGCACGTGCCAAATGATACTTACCAAGCTGCATTTTAAAGTCGCGGAGAAGCATAATGCTCTCAATATCAGTAGAAGGAGAGTCACCATGAAGATAAGGGAGGTGAAGAGGGGGAGGATAACCATAAAGGAGCTCAAAAGGTGAAGTCTGAATGGCAGAGTGGTGTGAGGAATTATACCATCATTCAACCAAGGGCAAGAAGGCACACCAATTAGCTGGTGAATCAGAACAGAAACAGCGAAGATAAGTCTTCAAACACCTATTGAGAACCTCAGTTTGGCCATCAGTTTGCGAATGGTAAGCTGTAGAAGTGTGCAAATGTACACCTTGAGCAGAAAGGAACTCCTTCCAAAAAGAGCTAATGAAAATAGAAGCACGATCACTGGTAATAGTAGCAGGAAACCCATGTAGTTTGAAGATATGGTCCAGAAAACTAGGCACAAGGGACTAGGCAGTATAGGGATGAGCCAAGGCAATAAAATGACCATACTTAGTCAATCTATCAACTATGACCAAAATAACAGACTTCCCCTTTGATTTGGGCAATCCTTCAATAAAATCCATGTTGATATCTGTCCAAGGAACTGCAGGAAGAGGAAGAGGTTGCAACAATCCAGCAGAAGCAGATGTGTCATATTTGTTTCTTTGACAAAGAGAACAATTGCGCACAAAATTGAGAACATCAGTTCTGATGCCCTTCCAATAAAAATAGGCCATCAATTTCCTAGTAGTTGCATCAATACCAGAATGTCCACCAGATGGAGAAGAATGCCACAGCTGCAGAAGCTTAGTCCTGAGCCCCAGATTATTTCCAACCATCAATTTACCCTTCCTCCTAAGTTGATTGTTTATCCAAGTGAAGTGTTTCTGGGGTGAAGTCTGTAAGGAAGTAATGAGTTGGCTCAGCTCAGGATCTTGGAACCAACTGTTATGAATTTCACTCCAAAGATCAGTCTGAACAGAAGAAACCATGAGGGACATCAACTCAGCACCTGACACTCTAGACAAGGAATCAGCAGCCACATTCTCCTTTCCCTTCTTGTACTGAATTTCAAAATCAAAGGGTAGTAACTTAGCCAACCACCTAATCTGCAAATCAGTGTGCAACTTCTGTTCCAATAAGTACTTAAGATCCTTCTGATCAGTTCTCACAATGAAGTGATGGCCCAAAATATAGTGAGACCATTCAGTAACTGCAAACACTAGAGCCAACAACTCTTTCTCATACACAGATAAAGCCATGTGCCTAGGAGCTAGCCCTTTGCTAATGAAGGCTATAGGATGATCATGTTGCATAAGAACAGCACCAATGCCTGTGCCACTAGCATCTGTCTCAACTACAAATGGAATAGCATAGTTGGGCAATGCTAACACAGGAGCATAAGTGAGAGCCAATTTTAATGCTGCAAATGACCCTGCAGCTTTAGCATTCCACAAAAAACCATCCTTCCTGAGTACGTCTGTGAGTGGCCTACTAATAATACCATAACCCTTGATGAATTTGCTGTAATACCCTGCCAAACCCAAGAAGCCTCTCAACTGTTTAATAGTCTTGGGAATTGGCCATTGCTGGACTGCTTCAATTTTCCTAGGATCAGTAGAAACCCCATCAGCAGTGATAAAATGTCCTTAAGTATTCCACCCTTGAAACTCCAAATGCACACTTAGATTTCTTGGCCAAGAGATTGTGAGTGACCATAATGTCAAATACCTGCTTCAAATGTCCCCACATGATCTTGCAAATTAACACTATAGATCAAAATATCATCAAAGAACACTAGAACAAATTTTCTGAGAAACTTCTGAAACAAGTGATTCATGAGGCATTGGAATGTAGAGGGAGCATTAGTTAAACCAAAAGGCATTACTAAATACTCATAGTGTCCAGAATGTGTCATGAAAACAGTCTTAGAATCATCCTCAGGTAGCATTCTGATTTGATGATAACCAAAACTGAGGTCAATTTTAGAAAAAATTGTGGCCCCAGCCAACTCATCTAGCAGATCATCTATAAGGGGTATGGGGAATTTATCTTTGACTGTGTACTGGTTCAATTCCCTGTAGTCTACACATAATATCAAGGATCCATCCTTCTTGCCAACAAGAACCACAGGAGAGGAAAAAGGACTGTTGCTATACTGGATGAACCCTTGTTGCAGCATTTCATTAACCAACTGTTCAATGATATCCTTTTTAATAGAAGAGTACCTGTATGGTCTAACATTTACAGGTTTTGAGCCAGGTTGAAGAGGTATTCTATGATCAAAAGCTCCCCTTTGTGGAGGTAGGGATGTAGGTTCAGCAAAGACCAAATGGTATTGATGCAGCAGCTGATCAATAATGGCAGTACTATAAGCTGTAGTCATATGCAAGGCTTGACAGTGCATAGTGGTAAGTGAGCTAGGGTTACTATCTCTCACTTGCAGCATAAAGAACTGTATATCATTACCCTTTAGCCTATTCAAGGACTTTGGACTGGAGACCTTACAATCCTCAGACACTCCCCTCAATAAATGAGACTTCCCTTGATAATTGAAGGCCATAGTAAGCTCTGAGTAATCCATAGTAATGGGACCAAGTGTTTTCGTCCATAAAGCTCCTAAGACCAGGTCATATTTACCAACTGGGAATACAAGTAAGTCAGAAGAGAATGTTGTGCCTTGCAGAATCCATTCAAAGCCCCTAACCACTCCAGAGGTGGCTTCCAAGATGTTGTTGCCAAGGCTTACATAACTCACCTTAGTAGGACAAATTTGACACCCCAACCTCTTAGGAGCCCCCTCATCAATAAAGTTATGAGTACTACCCCATCAAGTAAAATTTGAATTGGTCTCTTCTCACTATATCCAGTAACATGAATAGTTTGAGCTCCTTGTAAGCCACTTAAAGCACATAAAGATATCATAGGGGTATCACCTTCTCCAGCTGCCCATTCGTCCTTAGAAGGAGTCTCCTCAGCTTGTTGCTTCTTAGTCTCATCACCCTCACCTTCTACAATTTTTAAATCCATCACAAACAATTGCTTAGGTAGGTTACATTTCTGACCCACAGTGTACTTATCATCACAAAAGTAGCAAAGACCCTGTGCCCTTCTAGCCTGCATTTCTGCAGGAGAAATAGTCCTCCTGTTTCTGGCCACATTCACAGTGGTTGAGGGAGGTAGAGCTAGTCGAGGAGTTGAGGAATTAGAACTAGGGTTATGTTTGAGGGTAAGTGGCTCATAGGAAGGTTTTTTGAGGTGAGTAGAGGATACAGAAGTAGTGTGATTCCTTAAGGCTCTAGCATTAGCTGCTAAAGTTGCTTCAGCTAATCTAGCCAAACGATAAGTTTTGGATAATGTCTGAGGCTCATGCATTTTAACAAGGTTTACCAATTCCTCCTTCAATCCTCCTAGAAAACAGGATATAGCCTGGCTAACAGTTAGATCACACTGAGCTAATAACCTAGCAAAAGCAAATTGAAACTCCTTCACTGAACCAGTCTGCTTGAGCTGCTTCAGTTCTAGCATAGGATCAGTATATTACTCACTAAATGTTTCAATCAAAGCCTCAATATACTCATCCCATGGGGGAAGGGTAGGCAAATCTCTGCATTTCAAATAGGACTGATGCCAGGCTAGAGCATCATCATCCAAATGCATAGATACTACATGTACCTTTTGATTTGCAGCAGTATTGTCAACAGCAAAATATTGATCAATTCTATACAACCAGCTTTTCAAATTTTCACCATTGAATCTAGGGAATAACAAATTATGACTGCGATTGTTAGGAACATGATATGGATTAGGTCCTAAAATTCCCTGACCTGACTGCACATTATCGCGGTTCTTAGAAGTGGAGCTATTGTCTCGTGACTGCTGGTGCAGCTGCATTCCATCAATCGAGTTTTTGAGTGCTTCAACCACCTGTAGCAATTCAGCATGTCGATGATCCAAATCAGCTCGCAATTCATCTGTTTTCTGATCGAGGATTGAACGCAGATCTAGCTGCTGTGCAGCTAGGTCTTCATATTGTTCCTGCCAATCCAGATTTGTAGGATCAACAGCTTTACGGGGTCCCATGGTTTGGCTCTGATACCAATTGATACCAAATTATTGGTATCTAGTCGACAGTTAAAGAGAATTCAGCTAAGAAGGGATAGAAACTGGGAGGAGAAGCAGCAGAGAAGAAGAAGAGAAGACAGAGAATTAGAGAATTAGAGAGGTGGGAGGGAATTTTCGGATTTTCATTGATATTCAAAAAGTAACTAATGAATTATTACAACTAGCTATTTATAGTACTCAATGATCTACTGAAAATGTAAAAGCAAGGCCAAGAGAAATGAGCTAAAGCATCTAAGCATTCTAACTACATTTTCCGCCATTAACTAATATTCAAATTTGAATTCTAACTAACATAACTAACTTTCAAATGGACTACTCTTCATGGATTCTTGCTGACTTTTGTGTATCATAATTGTTCATAAGAAGTAGAATTAGTAACTCGAAAAGTAAGACAAATATTCTTACACTCTTTTCTATATAAGTTAATCGTAAAGATCTAATGAGAATTATCAACACGAGAGTAAAGAAAGAATCATGGTGTGAATCTATTGATCACAATTCCGCCAAAGCCGAAGGCAACTTTTACGGAAAACTTAGGCTATGAGCTAGGTCCGTCTATGATAGTCTCTCCATTTTAATTTATGTAACCTATTTCTTTTTAGTCCGTGCCAAAAAGAATGACATATCTTCTGATTTGGAAATAATTTACCTTTATACAATAATTTATAGCCACATAAAATATATATTTCTTTTTACACCATAAGTTAAAAAGTCTTCTCTCTTTTCTTAAACTCCGTATCCAATCAAATAGATTCACATAAATTAGAACGGAAGTAGCATATGATATTGAATTCTGGATACAACTTGTAGAGCAGCACTCAAAAGAAAATGCTTCTTCAGATTATGCGCTTTGAACAAGTTATGACAGTACACTTACCAATTGTTGTAACTGTCTTATCTGATAGTGACATACATCTCAATCACTTTAGTCTAAAAGATCTTGCTATGACACAAGAGAAAAAGAGCAAAAGTTATTTTGCATACATCATTTTCTAAATTAGTTTTCCTCCGTTCCAATTTATGTTGGTCCGTTCAAAAAAGAATGACCTCTTTCTAAATTTGGAAGCAGTTTAGCTTAAACTTCTAATTCTACCCTTAATGAGAAGCTTTTATAATCACACACCACAAATTCCAAAAGTCTTATTTTTTTTTAAACTCCATGCCCAATTAAACAAGTTCACATAAATTGGAACAGGGAGTAATACAATAAGACAAAAACTGCCCCTAAACAAGGTAAAAGGAGAATGATCCTATAAATACTTCACGTATTCCTTTAAATTATATTATACTACGTAGTTTCTTGATCCTTTACCTCTTATAAGCTTATGGCTTCAACTTATTGGGGAGTCAACCATGGAAAACTTGTTTTCCTAATCATCACATTTTGCTTTATTATAGATAGTACATCTTCCGAAGTATGTCGAAAATCATTTAATCTCTACCTTTTCTTTCTCCTTTTTTGGTTTATCTTTTTTATAGTCATTTTCATGCATGACAATTTGCGTTTCAACTGTGTGTGCATGCTTGAAAATTCAGTGGTTGAATCACGGCGGAGACAGAACAAACAGAAGGTCAGCTGCTGGGGAGGTTTTGATAAGTCCAAGAACAATAAACAGATTGAAATTAAGGTGGAAATTCTTGGCTGGATTTGACATTACAGCAACCCCAGCAGTGGCCAATGGAGTAGTTTATTTCCCTTCATGGAATGGGAATTTGTATGCAGTGAATGCATTAACTGGACAACTCATATGGCAACAGAATCTTACAAGACTCACTGGCTTGCCTGTAACAAGGACAACTGTGAATGTGACAGTGTCAAGATTAACTCCAGTTGTGGCTGATGATCTTCTACTTGTGGGAATTTATGGACCTGCTGTTGTGATTGCAGTGAGACGCTTAACAGGCACACTTGTTTGGTCCACTTTGCTAGATTCCAGGCCTCTGGCTCTTATCACTCAATCAGGAACAGTTTCCTTTGGGTTAGCTATTTCATTTTTGATATGTTAATTGTTTTCGGATAGCATAAATATTACTCCCTCCTTTCTATTTTATGTGATACTATTTCCATATTAATCCGTACCAAAATGAATAGTACATTTCTATAATTTGAGACATTTTAACTTTAAACTTTCATTTTTACGCTTAATGACATTCTTTTATAGCCACAAAAATCTCATAACATGTTTAATACCACAAAAACTTGTCAGCTATATATGTTTTTAATCATTATATAAAATTTATCCTACTTAATGATCTGTTTGCATAAGAAAAATTAGGTAGTCTCTTGAGCTACTAAAATATAATACAGTACCTGATTATGCCACTAAGATATAACCGCTATGTCTATGTCATTCACCATACATTTAGTTGCGATAATTAGACACTAAACTTGTTTCCAATTTTCTAACAGTGGATATTATGTGGGAGTATCATCACTGGAGGAACTACTACCAGCTGCACAATGTTGTACTTTTAGAGGCAGTCTAGTAAAGCTAAATGTTCGAACTGGTGCAATTCTATGGCAAACATATACACTCCCAGACAATGGTGGAAGATTTGGAGGTTATTCGGGAGCAGCAATATGGGGAAGCAGCCCTGCTATTGACATAGCCACAGGATTTGTCTACGTAGGAACAGGAAATCTGTACTTAGCTCCACCAGAGGTGCTGAGATGCCAAGCAGCACAGAATAATCGAAAGACGCCACCAACTAACCCTGATCAGTGTTTTGGTGAAGATGTTCATTTTAATTCTATTCTTGCGTTGGATGTAGATTCCGGAGAAATTGCTTGGGCAACACAGCTTGGGGGCTACGACGTTTTCTATTTCACTTGTTTAGTTCCTAATAATCCAGATTGCCCAACAGGGCCTAATTTGGATGCAGATTTTGGAGAGGCGCCTATGTTGCTAACTATATTCTCAAATGGAAGACTACGTGATATTGTGGTAGCTGTGCAGAAAAGTGGCTTCGCCTGGGCTCTTGATCGCAACACTGGCCATATTGTTTGGGTTAAGGTAAATCTTTATAACCAGAGTTTTCATCTTTCAAGTACTCTTCACATCATCAATAATGTTCTGTTCTTCAGAAAGTATAGTGTAATATATATATAGGTAGAAACATTTTAACAATTTCTACTCTGCTTTTGTGAGAAGCAGAGTAGAAATCAAAGAAGTAATACTAATCAGATTGTGGTAACTAGAACAGACGAGTAACAACTATTCAACGAGTTTAGCTTTGGAAGGGATATTAGTAACTTAAGAAAGGATAGGAGTAACTTTACTACTGTGAACAAGCTGCTTAATTTATTGTTGCAGCTGCAGGTTTATTTGATTTTCTTGTTCAGTACATTTGCCTTGCACACTTGCATATATAGATACAATAATGGTCACCTTTTCTGACACTCCCATACTCTAGATTCATATTAACTAGACTCGTTAATTTTCAAACATCCATAAATTGATTTTGACGAGAGAAAGGATGTGTAGCTTTTGTTTGCTGGTAAATTTGACGAATAATATTTTAGTGATTTCTATACTTGAGTAAGAATTTTGTGAACAAAGAGCTTAATTAGCATGATGTAGCATTTTGCTTGTGGTTTATTTGACTTCTGTACACTAACAATATTACATACTCCGTTTTACGCCATCGGGTTAAGCAGGGGCAGGACTAGGTCCTTTGCTGGAATATTATATGCTATGTATATAGAATATTATATACTATGTATATAGGGTAAAAACGAACACTTTTGTTACATATAAACTGTTGAATCCCTTTGACATAAAGGAAGATTCTAGTGTAGAGGCTAACAGGGTTCAAAAATGGCTTTAAGTCATAAGTTCAAATCTATGAGCGACATTTTTGTATATCTTGCACATCCCCTTTTGTATGAACTCTTGTCCCGGCAAGTCGAGTGACATGCAACGACATGTACAATCTTTATTAAACTTAATTTGGTAACTTAAGAACAAAACTACATAATCTGCTAAAGTGATTAAATACACTATGGGCTTGAAACACTTCTTCACTCCAGTGTACATAAGTTAAATCTATTGATAATTTGAAGTGTGGACGTCTTGATGAATCAACTTTGTGAACGTGAAATATTAGTACAAATTTGTTTATCTAAGAATTTTTGTGCGATGTAGAAATCAGGACCGGGGAGCTTGGAGGGAGGAGGAGTATGGGGTGCAGCCACAGATGGGAGGCGAGTTTACACAAACATAGTCAATGGAAATAGAGTTCCTTTTACCTTAGCACCTTCGAATCAAACAACAACAGCTGGTGGATGGGTAGCATTGGATGCAAACACGGGCCAAATCCTTTGGACCACTGCAGACCCTAGCAACGAGACGGCCCATGGGCCGGTCACCATAGTTAATGGGCTTCTTTTTGCAGGGTCTGTGGCTCCTAATGGCCCTCTCTATGCCATGGATGCCAGTACTGGTAAAATCTTGTGGACATTTAACACTGGTGCTACAATCTATGGGGGTGTATCTGTTAGCTATGGTTGTGTTTATGTTGGCCATGGATATTCAATTAGTCTGGCTAAGTTCCATCCAACTTGGATCAGTGGCACTTCACTCTTTGCCTTTTGCATTGATGTCTGAAGAGTAAGCTGAGTCTTGGTAATAAACTAAAGGTGTTTCCACTTTCTGATAAGAGTCGTAATACTAATAAGTTTCCATACCTAAAAGATCATGTAAGATTGAATCAGTATATTTTAAGTAGAAAAATCTTGGAGGTAACTTGTTCAAACTTTCTTCATGCTTATAACGGAGATGGAAAAGTTGATAAGATGAAGTTAGCTATAGTACACTATTAGGAAATGGAATAAAAGCAACAGCAATCTAAAGAAAATATATTAACCAGCTGAATGGCATATGCTAACTCATTTAACTATCAACATATATAACATAGGCTCACTCACTTAACTATCAATGCAACTTTAAAAAAGAAGAAGAAGAAAGAAACACTTTTTATAACCTCTCTATAACAGCCTCGTTTGTTCCGAATATTTTTGGATGTTATAGCGAAGTGCTGTTATAGAGAACATATATTATAACATAACATGAAAATTGGTTTCGGAAAAGCTTGGCTTTTATAGTGAAGTGTTGCTATAATATAGGGATGTTGTTATAGAGAGGTCTAACTGTACAAATTCATAGAGGGGGATTAGGCCGATACCGCTGCAGATAAAACTTGGTAGAAACTGGCAAATCCTATATTCTATTTACAATGGCTTTCTAGTTCCAATATTGCTATGCAAAACAAGAATTTTCTATCTAGAAGGAGTCATTAATTCCTTGCCTTAATTTTTCTTCAGTATCCAACTAGGAATTCTTTTTTCTTGTTCACCAAAGAATCCAAATTTAAATCCAAAAACATCTTTTGTTTTCTTTTCTTGAGGAGTTCCTTCTCTATTCTTCTTAAAAAATATCCATAATCATCTCTATGTCATCGTCTGAATCATCTTCCTCAGATGACACCATATTATGTATGGAATTGAAGTGGAAAATTATATCCTCTGAATGAGTAAATCATGTCTAACAAGTGGAGAAAATTCTAGGAATTCCATATGGCTGCTCTCTAATTATGCTCTATTGCATTTCTACAAACATCACATCTTCAGAGCTAACTATAGAATTTTGATGCTCTAGGGTTCAATCAATTATGTGCTATTCATTAGTAGATTTAAGACTACCCGTAGTAATAACAACATTATTCACATCCTCAACTCCATTAGCTCTCTTTTCAAACATCTAATTCAACACAGGGTATATATGCATACAAAAATTCGTGGTCTTTGACTGACTGAAGCATACCTGTTTCAGTTAATCTTCAAAATGGATGCAAATTAAGGATGGTACCATGGATCATTCATATATGCAGTTGTGTTGATAGAGTCCAAGTGCAATAGCCATTGCCGTCGCGCTAGTCGTGGTTCAATGGAGTTCGTGTGCATTTGGAAATTTATTTCTTCACAGTAATTTTTTGTTTTGCCCACCGGAGAGGACTGTATTCTACAATAATTTTTTATTTTCAATTCGTGGTTTTAATTCCTCCAATATCAACAAAAACAAACCCACAATATGTCAGACTTCTATATATAAAAGAAAATTAAATAGGTTTTAACCACAGTGATATTCATATTTACATATAACGTACGTTGTAGACAATAAAGTTGTAGTGACCTTTCAAGTAAGGTCCTTAAATTCCTGTTGTAGTTCCAAGTTATCTTTGGACATGAATTTTATTTGTAGAAAAAGGTGAAAACGATAATTTCACTAAATATCTTTCTGAAAAAATCTTGAATATGGACCGAAATTATCAGTGACTCTATTTCTTGCTTTTTTGCTACTTCACTCAGTGTGCTGAACCTTTTTGATTGTTTTTTGTGCTTCTCAACCCAACAAGCATCGGAATCACAAGATTCAACAAAACAAACCAATTAATTTGAAGATATAGCAAGTGCAAAACTCGGAAGAAATTCTTGTAGTTTTAACCAAGGAAATATGAAATGACAACAGGCACACCAGCAATTATTTTGTAACTCGAGCCATATTCTAACATCACAGTGGAGCATTATTAAAAAAAAAGATGAACTCTTTTGTTCTATTTGTCACTATCGATCCCTATTTGTAGTTAGTAGTAAGACCAAATGACCTTGAACGAACTGGACAAACAAAAAAACTCAAAAAACTACCAAGCGATAATGTTGCACGAGTTGCATAAAAGGAACATCTTGTACATGTTAAAGATGTACACGAGACTGTTTCTTTGATCTTTATGCCAAAGACCTGGTGCTGGTTCTTTTGAAATCCCCCGTATCCTGCTTATTCACCAACAGAAGTATCATTGCCCTAGCATTTCTTGCGCAGAAAATCCAAAGTGGTTATCAAAGAAGTTTGGTGGTTCAAATATGAAGCAAGAAATGACATCTCTGAGCGTAATAACACCAGTGACTTCATCGTCTCCCCCAGCTGTCACATAGATCCTGTGAACCAACTTGGATGCGAGCGTTTCTATCACATTACCAAGAGTTGACTCAAGCTTGCATGTTATTGGTGTAGAAACCTTTGTGGCGTCATGAGTTGCCGAAGCAACTGTGTTCATGAAGCCCGTGACTGTCAGCTGCCTGCAATTGAGACGGGCAAAATTGTGTATCAGTACACAAAGAAACAGAGAACATCTATGAGCCTGTGCAATAAAGGTCTGATCATTAATTATCTTAGAAGAGACCAAATATTAAAATCCCAGAGGAAGAAGCAAGTTATCTATACCTGAAATTGGAGAAGAGTTCGGGCTTGAGTAACAAAAATCTGATGTCTCTTATGCTCACATTGCCAACTATCTTCCTCTTTGGCCCTTCTACAACTGGAAGACCTCCAATATTGTTCTCTCTCATTTTCTTGAATGCTTCCAAAATCAGTTCATCATTTTGAACGCAAATAACCTGTGTGTATGTGGAAAGACAGAGACTTGGCATCACCAAACTTCTGTAATATCAGAAGAATATCAAAAAGTGTCAGGAGCTACAAATTGCTGACCTCATCAGGGGACATGTAAGGGAGGCCAAGCTCTGATATAGGATGAGCAGAGATGCAGTCAAACCAATCCCTCCCTTTGCATCCTTCAAGACCCCGTATAACAGCCGATTGTGTTATGAAGTTCTTAAGGAATGGATTTCCTCTTTCAATCACCGGTACGTTCCGCATCCTATATTTTGATAGCAGCAGCAAGACACTCAACATAGAACTGTCTGTTGCTACTGGAACAAATGGTGCCCACCGATAGGATTTTATGATGGAGCTCACCTGCAAATAAAATTCGTGGACCTCGTCATGTGTATTCATGTCAAATTCTCTGAATACAGTTTAGTCTAGCTTCTGGTGTCCTCCAACTTGGTCATTTTATTTCATGTTTGAGAGTTTTTAAGGCTAGATGACAAATATCTTAGACACAAACACCATGAAAAGGTAAAGTCTCTCTCGATCAATCAAACCGCTAGGGTGACTTGGAAGAAGCTTAAATGCCAATCCTTTAGAAGGCCTGCTTACCTTCGTCGACTTAAAGGGTTCTTCTTGAAGGATAACCTTGTAGAAATCCTCACCCAACTTATCAGCTGCAGTTGGAGCATCCTTTCCTGCTCCTCGATCTGCAGCCACTCCACCTGCCACAGCTGCACCGACTGCAGCCACCGTTAGACCTGCAACTGCAGCAGGACCTGTTGCACCCAATGCCAGTGCTCCAAGAGTACCAACAGCACCTGCTCCAACTCCTGCCGCTGCTGCCGAACTTGCTGATAAGGCAGCTGCTGCTGCATCTGCGCCCTCCAGCACCCAAAGAACAATAGCTGAGTAATCTAGGATGCCTAAGTATCTTTCTCGCCAATCCTTACTATTCTGAGCAGCTGGATTCCTCACAGGAGCTGATAGGATATTGGATTCAGAAAGAATCTTGACAGCGTCGCCTATGGAAGTGTCCGCATCTATTTCAATCACTGGAATGAGGTGTAAGTTAGCCGTTTAGGATTCAGCACTGGACATCAAACTACTTAGTACAACAGTTTAAAAACTTATCTAATTTAGATACCTTTGCCTCCTGGGACTTGAGGGAAGGATGAAACTGGAATTTTTGCAAATGCATCAGTCAAAGTTTCCTGTAAATTACGGGGCAACTTCTTTCTGCTCTGGACCATCTCAAAGTAAGCATCATAATTTGCAAGTTTCGAAGCCTTTTCTGTTTTTGCTTGTGCCATTTACTTCAATACTCAAAGAAGACGTGGCTGTAAGATTCTATTCCTGAGTAGCAGCAATACAACCATCAGATCAATAAATTTTAAAGAAGATAGCCACTAGAATCTCCTACCAGATCAATAAGGAAACTTCACTGCTGCACTTAATTGAAGGATCTCGTGACTCATCCGAAACCTATTACAAATGTTTGTAACCCTCTAGCCCCATGTCCCGAACATGTTTGGACTCGTAAGTAGCTATTCCGCTTCCTTAAAAAGCTGATTTTCTGTACTAAAAGCTCATGCTTGCTAATTAAGAATAACTCGTATGATTATTTTTTGGAAACAAATGTTAACACTAAAATTTTCTGCTAGGTACCACCATCTCTGAGAGAAGCATCATAGCATAAAACAGTTTGTTCCTTTAATTTATGGTTGTACTATAAACGTGGGCGTATAGTCAGAGATTCTCTTTCGGAGTAGCTCCTGGCTCCCAACCATAATCAATTTGACTACTTAGAAATTGGACAATTATTACAATTTTACGCAGATTTCAATGCAGAATTTGTTGATGCATCGAGTATAGAATAGGTTTAGTACTAACGAAAACATTTGGACGAAATTGAAATTAAGTTCTGATATTAGTTCTCTTCCATTATTAAAAATATTTTTCAGCAAATCAGAGATAACAACTGCCTTATCCCCTCTATACAATCTCAACTTTTATTTATAATACCTTTTATGCCTACCAATATTGCCAGTCTTTACGACTCGTCAGATCGCTACTGATCTACTCTCACTCTCACCTACTTAAAATGCTTCCTATAAAATACTCCCGTTAATCCCAACGCAGATAACAGTTTTCTCTTTTGTGACGATCACGATGTTCTAAACCATCCACTAATAATAATTTTTGTACTACTTTTTCACAACTTTCAAAAATTCAAATTCTTTAATCATTCCAATCAACCCCTTAATATAATCACCTTTTTCTTTTAAGGTAACTAGCATGGATACCAACAACAACAACAACATAGTAAAATGGGTCTGGGAGACCTGGACAGCACGGTTATCAAAAAAAAAAAAAAAAAACCACACTAGATCATGTTATAAATTTTAACCTTCTAATCAACTAAACAGCCATCACATAAAATAGGTAAAAAATAATTTTTCCTTTATACTATCAAATAAAGATGACGGAACATACCAAAAGCTGATATTCCTCACATCGACAGCAAAGTGAAAGGCTGAATAAAAAGACCCCCCAAGGATTGAAGAGTTGGAGTAACAATTATATATATATACTGATGGAAGAGGACTAGTTGAAGCGCACATAGAAGAACCCTAACCATAAATATACAGAAAAGACTACTTGTATTAAAGCTATGTACCTGTGCGCCTCTGCGATAGTTTAGCTTGAAAAATGGAAGATCCAAATAAACAGAGAATTCTGTACAGTTTGAAGGGATTAGAAGTGGAATTGATGGGTGTCTTTGTTGGTGAGAAGAATAGCAAAAGTTAGTTACTTTTCTGGTTTTCGGTGGCGCTGCCATGTGTTATAGTTTAAACCCTCCACTTGTAACCTCCTCTACTCCTCTGCTTCTGCATAGTATTTTGGTGTATGTAGAGGTCATCATACAGTACTACTTGCCTACTTCGCACCATAGGTGGATCTTAGAGCTAGCCGTTCATTTTCATCGGCTTATAGGCAATATGAGATCATTTTATGGTCCATTTTTGGGAATCAACAACCAAAATGTGATTTTCTTGGACTCAAAATACTTTTACGGTTATGAACCGTATTTTACCTTAACGGCCGTTTGGGACGTTAAGGTAAAACGCGGTTTATTACTGCGTTTTATATAAAACGTAATTAAATACGCGCTTTACTGGAAGCTGATAAGACAACTATATAAAACGCAGTAATCTACCGCATTTTACATGTTTAGTGGGCCCACCAATAACTCTTCTGGGCTTAACTGACATAACAATAATTCATATATGTAAAACGCTCTTTTAAACTGCGTTTTACTTCCAAAAATTTGACCCCCTCGGATTGGGCATTGCCTTATATAAAGACGTTAAGGGTTTTGAGAAAAATCATTCAGAAATACTCCAGCTTCGTGATAAATTTTTCTTGTTGTTAAATTCTCAAGCTTTTTTCATAATGTCTGAAGTGCGTAAAGTAAGGGTTTTATTATATTAGGGGGGGGGGGGGGAGGTTATGGTGGCGAATAACTCGGTGAGCTATAGTTTATCTCCACAGAGTCATGTTAAGTTGCCACTTACAATGGAGTACGAGAGACTGGTATCGTTGTTATGCAATAAAATGAGGTTGAGCAAACGTTCGGTGAATCTTAAAATAACCTGAAGATATCCCTATTCTGTGACTCCACAAGGGGTTGCTTGTTACGTTGAGTTTAACATCGAGGAGGATGAAACTCTGAGATATTTTTGGGGGCTCCGGATGAATACCGGGAACTTATTTTGATAAAAATATTGGAAATGTACGTGAAGGTTGAAGACGTTCGCAATAATGATGTTGCACAAAGCAGGGATAACCCTCAATCATGGGGTGGTTATTCTGGAGCATTTTTAGGCCAACATGTTCCGGCTAAAAGAGTTTGGCCGGATCTAAGCTTATCTCCGCGGGCGAACGAGGAGCGAGGAAATAATTTCTCTCCTACTTTACATATTCCACAAGACGACTGGTAAACTTTAATTTTCCTTTGTGTTACGATATTTATTTTTGTTGTATTGAATTTGTATTAACACTCATATATTCCACAGGGGGTACCGTCCAGATATGAATTTTACAAGTTATGACCCCACACCCAGTTAGAATATGCGTAGTTTTGGTGTGTTGGATCACGATGGTCTATCCGGGAGTTATCACCAATAGGATATTGTCCATCATGGAATGTCAACACATTACGACTTGTAAGTGAAGTATATAGCTATATGTAAAGTATTTATCAATTTGAGTAGCTTATCATTTTGTTGTTTCTGCAGTGAAAACGAGAAACTTGATGGTCCTGACCTCACTCTATTGCCCGTAGACGACGTATTTACTCAGGATTTGGCAGATGCGCAAGGTCAGGAAGATAATAGTGATTATGACTACAATATCGATGAGTCTGGATATGACACACCCTTCCACTGACGAGGGTGATGATGATGAGGAAGTGAATGTCGAACCTGAGCTGACGAGGGAGCATGCTCCACCTCCCGTTAGACCAAGAGTGTACGAGTCCCACGTTCCGTTTCATTCAAGGCATATTCCCTACCTTGATAATTTGCCAAGTATGCCGGATGTGGATGCCCTCACAAGGGATCTTGATGAAATTCGGCCAGCAATGTGGGATGAGTCTAGACCAACGGTGCTGGAAAAGGGCATGTATTTTCCCGATAAAGCTCGCATATCCAGGGCTTGTAAAATGTACAGTGTAAGAGAGTGTCGTGAGATGATGGTATGGGAGTCAAGTCCGGAGGTATACAAGGTTGTTTGCCGTAGATGGTTTACGGGTTGTCACTGGATGTTGCGTGCGACCAAGAAGGAAACAAGGTTGTAGAAAGTGGGTAAATATATTGGCACCCATGTTTGTGAAATGGACACATTCAATGGGAATCACTTCAACTTGAATGTTGACATGATTTCTCTTGTCTTGATTCCACACTTGGAAGTGTCCATTAGTTACAAGATCAAAGAGTGTATTACATCCGTCCACCAGGAATATGGGTGTACTATTACCAAAAGAAAGGCATATTCGGGCGCAAACATGCATTTGAAATTATTTATGGTGACTGGGATAAGTCATTTTCATCTCTACCCAGGTACATGGCCGCACTAAAACACTTTAAGCCCGGGACTGTTGTTGAATGGAAGCATGAACGGAGTATAGGAATACCAGAATATATATTCAGATACGTGTTCTAGGCATTTAAACCAGCAATTGATGGTTTTGTGCATCGCCATCCGATAATTTCCATAGACGGTACTCATGTCTATGGAAAGTATGATATTAAGTTGTTGATAGCTATTGTAGTAGATGCCAATGACAAATATTTCCACTAGATTTTGCCATCTGTGCCAATAAAAGCCAAGAGACATGGACGCTATTTTTGAACCACTTGAAACAGCACGTTGTCAAACAACGTTCAGGTATTTGTCTAATATCTGATCGGCATAGTGGTATATTAAGTTCTGTAGAGAATTTGCCTGAATGACAGGAACCCTATGCATACCACTGTTACTGTGTGAGGCACCTAAAGGCCAATTTCCAGAAGAAATATCCCAACAAGGACTTGCATGATTTAATGTGGATGGCTGCAACTGATCACCAGCAGTGCAAATTTAGGAGGCGCATAAAATCGATCCGACAGTTAGACGAAAGAGCCTATAATTGGTTGATACGACATGAGCTTCAGAAGTGGACATTGCATGCTGATGGTGGCAGACGATGGGGAACCCTAACTACAAATGTGTCGGAGTCTTTCAATGGGTGGTTGAATTCTGCACGTGGATTGCCTGTCACTGCCTTGGTCCAGATGACATTCGAACAGATGGCGGAGAGGTTTGTTGAAAAGCATAGAGGTGCATCAGAATTGATGGAGAAGGGTGTTGAATTTATGCCAATACCGATGAAAATATTTGAGAAATAAAGGAGGCGAGCACATTGGCATTCATATTTACAGTATGATCACGACTGGGGTGTTTTTGAAGTTTGCACCGCTATCCATCAACACTGGAGGAATAATCTACACACCGTAAATGAAGCCAGCAAGTTGTGTTCATGTAGGAAATGGACCATCTACCACATGCCGTGCTCATATGCCATGAAGTGCTTACAACAAACAGGTTTAGGGGCAACCAACTATGTTGATAGGAAATACAGTGTTGCTGCATACTTAAACACATATAGTGGGTAGTTGCAACAAGTGGGTGCTGAGCATTATTGGCCGCTGGAACCATTTAAAATGCTGTGTAACAAGGACTATTTGCGCAAGCTACAAGTGCAAAAGAGAATGCCTATACGAAACTAAATGGATGTTGGTGATACCTTTTATGCGCGTAAATATGGCATAAGCTCGCAAACAGGACACGACCGTCGTAAATGCCCTTCAGCTGGTTTGGGTGGCGGTCGTAATCCAGCTCTTGGTGCAAGTTCGTCTAATGTGCCCAACTAT
Source organism: Nicotiana attenuata (assembly GCF_001879085.1). NCBI lineage: Eukaryota > Viridiplantae > Streptophyta > Magnoliopsida > Solanales > Solanaceae > Nicotiana > Nicotiana attenuata. The sequence continues at coordinate 179,042 of NW_017670772.1, read as the reverse complement.
CAAGAATACATGTAGTGTTTGGTTTTCGTAATGTTTTTTGTAATAAGTGTCTGTACTTGTTTATGTTGCAAGATGTATCAAATAAAATTATGTTTCCACAACCTTGTTACATCTTATTGATATTTAACATTTTTCAGTTGAGTAAATTANCTCCCCCCCCCCCCGTTCATGTAATCAAAAATAGTATTGGATTAAAAAACAAAAAATTTAACGTTCACTTTCGAGTTTCACTATAAAATTATTAGAAAACTACGTTGTCAGAAGAGGAAGATGTTTCATAAATAAGTGAATATATATAGCGCGGTTAAATACTACATTTTATGTGTTGTCTTGTCGATCTAAAAAGCTGTCCGACTGCGAAAAAGCTGTTTCGTATCAGAAAGAACCTTTAACACGCCAAGCATAGCGCGTTTAAATACTATGTTTTGTGTGAATACATATAGCACGTTTAAATACTACATTTTGTGTGTTGTCTTGTCGATCTGAAAAGCTGCCTGACTGCGAAATAGTTGTTTCGTATCAGAAAGAATCTTTAACTGCCAATTATAGCGCGGTTAATACTACGTTTTGTGTGAATATATATAGCGCAGTTAAATACTACGTTTTGTGTGTTGTCTTGTCGATATGAAAAGCTGCCCGACTACAAAAAAGCTATTTCGTATCTGAAAGAATCTTTAACACGCCAAGCATAACGCAGTTAAATACTACGTTTTGTGTGAATATATATAGCGCTGTTAAATACTAGGTTTTGTGTGTTGTCTTGTCAGTCTGAAAAGCTGCCCGACTGTGAAAAAGCTTTTTCGTATCAGAAAAAATCTTTAACACGCCAAGCATATTGCAGTTAAATACTATGTTTTGTGTGAATATATATAGCGCGGTTAAATACTACGTTTTTTGTGTTGTCTTGCCTATAAATAACGGGCGCATTCTAGTTATTTTCTGCGCTTAACCATAACAAACAGCAAAACTTTTCATAAAAACAGAGTTTTATTTCGCTTTAACAAATGTCTGACCGTGTGTATGTGCCAATGTGGCAAATGCTGTATGATGGCGGACTGTTGGGATGACGGTCAAGTTGGGCACAAATACTGGATGTGTGTGAACAGGTTTGGAGGCAACAACGGAAATTTTTGCAATTTTGAGGTATGGATTGATGAACCCTGTCAGCAGGAATGCTACAAAAAATCTTTGCAGTTTCTTCATGATTTGACCAAAAAACAATGGGAATATAAACGAGAATACAAACAAGAAATTGCGGAGTTGAAGGAGAAACTCAAAGAGGTGGAAGAAGAAAAAAATAAGCTGGAAGAAAAATTTAAGTGGTTAGAGCAGAGCATACCAGGCGGTCGTGACTAAACAATGACATGTATGTGTTGAGTGTATTAGTTTATCTTTATGTTTACCGTGTCATGTGTTTTCATTAGTTGTACTGAATTTAAGTTATGTTAAGTTTCTATGTTTGTGTTTGTGTTGTAGTGTTGAAAATAAAGAAGAAACGGGGAAATAAAAACGTAATGCGCATATTATATAAACATAAAAAATTGTTGTTAGTATTTACATAAAATAATATTTACATAGCATACATAAAATACAAAAAAAGAAAATCAATGTGTCCCATAGCCGGTGTGCTTCAATGCAGCCGCTAGCCTGAGGCGCATCTCATTCCGCCTGGATACGCTATCAGGATCATCCTCATCACGTCGCCTCTTTATCGGAGGATGTGCTGCATCATGATCGTCAGTAGTGCTGGCAGGATCGGTACAAGGGGCCGTCGGTCCATCAGCAACCTACAAGAGAATAAGTCATCTCAGTATATGAAAATATATATTAGTAATATACGTGTTAAGTCAAAAAAAATTCTTACCATGGTCTCGTCGGGCTCCTGAATATAAGCATCCGTCACATCCTGCTCAGCATCGCACAAAGTGGCATCTGTGACGGGCTGGGATGAAGCCTTAATAAGAAAATTATAAAGTTATTTATTGTGAATCAATGAGATAAAAACATATTTAAATTAATAGTAATACAAACATACATGCTCCTGTTAAAGATCCACACCACCCGTCGATGATGAGCTATAACTCAGCTGACGCCCACCATTTACATCTCGGGTCGGCCGATCCTCAGGAGCGGTCGATGGGCCTGAAAACATCTGCTCCCAATCATGTCCGGTAATGCTCGTGCCCGTGATCAACAATGAATCTGACGGGATCACCTGCGATGCGGCTGGAGTGAACGCTAGTTGAAGGCTATACGACGGCATGCTGCTGGGATGCTCGTCTTGCTGATGGAGGTCACCTGGCAGATCAGCTCCAACATCATCATCAGGTGCCTCAACGCCCCCTTGCCGGGGACCACCTCCTCGCCAGCCCCCACGACCCCGTGTGACAGCCCTACCTCGTGGGGCACCCCTGTCTCGTGGGATAGCCCTGCCTCGTCGTCCCCTAGGTCGTGGGACAGGCCTACCTCGATGGTAGTGCTCTAGAACTACATAAGCAGGGACCTGCTCTAAGCGCTCGTCCTCTCTGACTCGATGCAGTGTCCGGGCAGCCAGCTCTGTAACCTGCCGGCCATACTCTTGCAAAGCGACCGCAGGATCGCCAGCATGCTGCTGCATCTGTAGTCCCAACTGGTGGACTAAATGTAATCCAATAACCTTCACAACATGTAAAATATAAATTACGGAACACTACATCACAGTTATAAGTAAGAATACCAAATAACATACAACTACCTCGTGCCTCCCAGCGTATGGAAAGTACCGACCGCCAGCTCCACGAATGAGATTCCTGACGATAACTCGGGTAACGCTATGGTACCAACCAATGTAATCATGCTCAGTATCCAACCGACTCGGTGAGGGGGGGGGGGTAGAATCAGGTCAGATTGCTGGTACCAAGTAAATATCTGGTCCTGTAGCCATGCCAAAAATGCGTCGTCCACCCTGGTACGACCATTCCGCTGGTAATGCGTGGTCTCCCAGGTGGGCGGCGTCGGTACGAGCTGCGGACGGCCAAACTGGTAAACTACTCGCTCGGTGGCATGATTCTCCACAATATCAAGGCAGAGCAACGAGGCGAAAAAGGCCCACATAAGTCGGCCAGCCGAGCAATAACAGGGCAAGCCAGCTATCAACTTGTTGCTGTATGGCGTCCAGATGAACTATTAAGTAAGAACAAAAAACGTTAGTATACGCAACTTGTGTTTAGAGTGTATTACAAGTAAACTTAGATATACATTTACCGGTGCGCCATCCAGCAAATCCAATATATCCCTCAACAAGGAGAGATTATGCCGAGCCTCGTACTCCCGCATATATCCCCGCCGGAGAGCCCACCTCCTAGCTAGAGGGAGCAACTCCGGTGGTACATCCGGATCTAATGGTGGTAGAGGTGGCTGCAACTACAGGAACGCTCCCAGGACCAAACCTAACATAAATACTAATGTAAAATTTAAGATATATTTTTACTAGGTATGTTAAAATGAATAGAGTATTCGAATATGTTGTCACCTGTAGTAGCGGCAAAAATCCAGCAACGTCACTCTGGGTGCCCCTGCTTGCCCGACACATATGCCTGTAAAATTAGGCGAGAATAGCAGAGCCCTAGCTGTTGGGATGACGGTCAAGTTGGGCGCAGATACTGGATATGTGTGAACAGGTTTGGAGGCAGCAATGGAAAATATTTCAATTTTGAGGTATGGGTTGATGAACCCTATCAGCAGGAATGCTACAAACAATCTTTGCAGTTTCTTCATGATTTGACAAAAAAACAGTGGGAATATGAACGAGAATACAAACGAGAAATTGCGGAGTTGAAGGAGAAACTCAAAGAGGTAGAAGAAGAAAAAAATAAGCTAGAAGAAAAATTTAAGTGGTTGGAGCAGAGAATACTAGGCGGTCGTGACTAAACAATGACATGTATGTGTTGAGTGTAGTAGTTTATCTTTATGTTTCCCGTGTCATGTGTTTTTATTAGTTGTACTGAATTTAAGTTATGTTAAATTTCTATGTTTGTTTTGTGTTGTAGTGTTGAAATAAAGAAGAAACGGGGAAATAAAACATAATGCGCATATTATATAAATGAAAAAAAATTATCGTTATCATTTACATAAAATAATATGCACATAGCGTACATAAAATACAAAAAAAGAAAATCAATGTGTCTTATAGCCGGTGTGCTTCAATGCAGCCGCTGGCCTGAGGTGCATCCTATTCCGCTCGGATACGCTATCAGGATCATCCTCATCACGTCGCCTCTTTATCGGAGGATGCGCTGCAGCATGATCGTCAGTAGTGCTGGCAGGATCGGTAGAAGGGGCCGTCGGTCCATCAACAACCTACAAAAGAATAAGTCAGCTCAGTATATGAAAATATATATTAGTAATGTACGTGTTAAGTAAAAAAAAAAAAAATTCTTACCATGATGTCGTCGGGCTCCTGAATATAAGCATCCGTCGCATCATGCTCAGCATCGCACAAAGTGGCCTCCGTGACGGGTTGGGATGAAGCCTTAATAAGAAAATTATAAAGTTATTTATTGCGAATCAATGAGATAAAAACATATTTAAATTTAATAGTAATACAAACATACCTGTTCCTGTGAAAGATCCACAGCACCCGTCGACGATGAGCAATAAACATCTTCTCCTCAGCAGCGGTCGATGGGCCTGAAAACATCTGCTCCTAATCATGTCCGGTAATGATCGTGCCCGTGATCAACAATGGATCTGACGAGTTCACCTGCGATGCGCCTAGAGTGAACGCTAGATGAAGGCTATACGATGACATGCTGCTGGGATGCTCGTCTGGCTGATGGAGGTTAACTGGAAGATCAGCTCTAACATCATCATCAGGTGCCTGAACATGTGCCTCAATGCCCCCTTGCTGGGGACCATGTTACACCCTATGTTTTCGTACATGGAAGTACGCCATAAGTAAATTGATGTAAGCTCGAAAATAAGATTTTCTTTAAAAGTATATAAAGTTATTTAATGTTGTTACACACCGTACTTCAGACGTCGCTGTCATTGAAGGATTATCTAATGTAAACTCAAAGAGGACGAAATCCTTCTACAAGGATAAGAAAGGTTTATTCAAGTCTTAAGTAAGTTAAGATGAATATGAGATTTGTTAATCACTATTTAAATGAGTTTAAAGTCATGATATGACTATATATGATGTTTGGATATGAAATATAAAGTTTGGGAAAAATCGGATTTAAGTTGCGGAAAAATCGACTAAGGATTTTGCCTTGTAATGAAGCATTTTGAGCAATACATTCTCTGTGTTATATGAAGTCTTTTTGGGACATATTATATACAAAATTGAAGGTCTTGGAACCTAGTTTCCAATGGTGCAAACCATTTATTCATACGACATCGGGATAGAGAAATATGAATTTATAAAGTAGGGTCGCCAAGTCACGTCGCTGCACTTCGGAGAAACTAACAGTTTTATAGACCAAGTTGCGACGCAGTTTTGTCCCAATATATAGAGAGTTACTTGGAGATTTTTATATGGAATTAAAGCCTATGTGTCTAGTTTCTAATTCTGCAAACCGTTTGTCAATACGATATCGGATTAGAGAGATACAAGCGTCCGAAGTTGCACCGTTCAAGCTGCCAAGCAGGCAGCTTACCCACCTGCTTGGAGATTTGAGGCGGTGGGCTTATAAGTTATCTTCTCCCTTGTATATCTCGTAACTTTACATAGAAAACTTACTCCAAAACACTCTCAATTCTCTCTAAGAGCTGGTCCAAGATCCAAGAACCAAACTAAAGGAAAATCAACCCAAATCATCATCAGGTGTTAAAGACTACAAGAGAAAGCTTCTATAGTGTTGTGGTGTGATTGAGGGTTATTATGAGCTACACCAACTGGGAATTTCAAGTTGTATCTACTGCCTAAGGTATGTAAATCATGTTCTTGGTTGTGCCTAAGGTCAATCATGTGTTGGTTGAGTTGTTTGTGTGAAAACCTACAAGATAGTAATTGACATGGCATAAGGAATCATTATCTTTTCTTTGTGGGCTGTGTCGAGGCTATATATATGGGTTTTTCTGGCTGAAAATTGTTATAAATAGTTTCATTATTATGTTGTGGCTGCTGTTGTTAAGCTTATCTTTCTGGTAATTCAATGGATTGAAGAAGCTAACATGAAAAATAAGATGTTGATTGTAAAGGTTAAGGTGCTATGCGTGTGGACTATATTTGAAGATTATGCTTATGATGTTTTGTGTTGAAAATGATATGGTAAGCATAAGTATGATGTTTTATATGTTGTAGGCAGATTCATGGAAAAGGAATTGGATTCAAACCATATTTTGTTAATCGTAAACCGAGCTTGCCGCTCGAAATGGTTGTTAAATTAATCGGAGAGCTTATTGTGAATTATATTGTTGTTGTTTGCCTGTTTGGTGACTTTTGGTAACATACGGGATGTAGTACAAATAGGGGAGGTGCTGTCCATTTTCTTGTAGAATATTGGTTTCTAAATATGAGAGTTACAACGCTTATATGATGATGACGAAGTCGGTTTATTCATTATAGACGTAAGAAGATCATATTGAGCCTTCTTGACGACTGGATAGATGATTCCAAAGGTATCTTAAGGCTATCCCTTCGTCCTCTTGGCATGATCCATACGATGCAAACGAAACGAGCAAATGCACAATTTCCATAAATGACTCTATTCATAGAAATGCTAGAGATGCTTATGTTCTTGATTCCCCCTGTGTCATATTATTCTATCATCTGTTCATGGGTCTCAGAAAATACGTACGTTGATAAAGGTTATTTCATGATATTAATCAAAGACAAAATGGTCTTATGACACTCCGAAAGATTTTATTGATGTACTTCTCATGTATTGCATTCAGTTACATTGACCCATGACCAGATGGTGTTATATACGCGTATATAAGTATATATATGTGTATATGGGATATGGGAAAAGGTTACGGCATTATATACGCACCACCACCTGATCAGCTGGTATACGTTGATGATTTGCCCACAGTAGCCGAGATGATATGATGGGATGCTCTCAGAGGCTTGATGATGTTATGAACGCATATAACCATGTATGGTATGACATTTATATGCATATGCACGACATTATAATATTAAATGATTCACAGAATTATTCAGATATACATGTTGAGTCTTTTACTCCATGTTTCTCTCATGTCTACTAGTTACTAATTTTCATTCCTTACATACTCGGTACATTATTTGTACTGACGTCCCTTTTGCCTGGGGACGCGGCATTTCATGCCCGCAGGTCCTGATAAACAGGTTGAGAGTCCTCCAAGTAGGCTATCAGCTCAGCGGAAGGTGTTGGTGCACTCCATTTGCTTCGGAGTTGCTTCTTTGGTCAGTATGAATAGTACATGTATTGATTGGTATGTCGGGACCCTTATCCGACCTTTATGATATTATGTATTCTTAGAGGCTTGTAGACAGATGTCATGTATATGGATACTTGTATGGCCTTGCCTGCCTATGTTTCGAGTATATAAAGAATCATGCCGGCCTCATAGGCCCACACTTCATATGTATAAGTCTATATTCCCTCATGCTTTACTCTGGTTCATTTGCCTATGATAGAATGATATGAAAGATACGTTATGTTGGTACTCGGTTGAGTAAGGTACTGGGTGCCTGTCGCGGCCGATCGGTTTGGGTCATGACAAAAGTGGTATTAGAGCAGTTCTGTCCTAGGGAGTCTACAAGCCATGTCTAGTAGAGTCTTGTTTATGGGTGTGTTGTGCACCACACTTATAAAGAGGAGGCTACAGGGCATTTTGGATTGTCACTCTTTCTTCTTACTCTAGATCGTGTGGTAGAGCTCACTTATAAGAATTCAAATTTCAAAATTCTATTTTATTTGTCATAAGACGATACCTGCATCCGGAAAGACGGTTGGAATGAGAGATAGCTGTGGAAGGGCTGAGTCAGAAGAACGCGATTTTTCATGATGCTTATGATAAGTAAATGTAAGGTTTTCAGTAGATCATGTGTGTACTAAGGCATGTAAGCCTCTTGATAAGGAGCCTTAAGGCAAGAATATCTATCCACCTTTATGGTGAAAGATAATGAGAGATTTAGAAGATAAATACAAGTTTCAACAAGCAAAAGAAGGAAGATGAAGAAGGATACGAGGTGCCCAGTTAATAAAGGTTAACCATATTTACAATTCAGGCAGAGGAATATAAGCTTTTTGAGTTATATTCAACAGTAACAGAGGTATGTATAACTGGTCATACCCATTCGAGTTATGCCCTATGGGCGCTAACAGGTATAGTTAAGAGAAGGACGGGATATCAGGATCCGGCTGGGGTTAGAGTGACCCAAAATGGTGGAGGAATTGTTTGCGTTAGTTTACCTTTCTGAAGGATATTACAAATGTGCTAACAGATTTCCTTTTGAAACACCCATATGGTGCACCCTAAAATAGTACAGCTAGATATAGGTACTACAAAGATAGGCACTGGAATCCTGGAAGGGATAAATTTTATCTTAGTATGGCTCCCGTCCCTAGTAGAGAGACAATGGTAGGCAACCCGAAGAGCTAATGGATGGAGCAAAGGGGAGCTAAAAGCAAATGAATAGCTTGTTGAAGTGTACAAAATCAAGTGATAGACATAAATGTTAGCAGGAAATAATAAAAGAGTTAATGAAGCATTATGAGTAAGACGTGACACATGGATGACAACACTAGATAAAAAAAATGACAGTATTATAGAGTCTATTGTCAAGTGAAGGAAAAGACGAGAAGTCACAGGCCTTGAGACAATAAGAGAGGATAGGCCGTAAAGTCACAACTCACATCCTCATTTCAACAAATAAGTTCGTGACTCTAACATGATTACCAAAAGGAAAAGTTAGACCCCAGAATATTAGAAATCAGTGTGGGCTGGTGAACAAGATAAACTAAACGTGAATTAGGGACTGAGTGATTTGATAATAGTCGGCATCATGAGAATTTCAGATTTTGTTCCGGCGATAGTAGAATGGACAACAGAAGAAGATTCAGGAGAAATTCTGAGAATGGTCATTCAGGAAGACGCTTCCCTAAAGCAAGCAATGTGAGCAAAGTTAAGCTTAAGGGACTATGTCTGCCAGTTACACTAAGTGCCACCCTCGCGAGTAAGGAATTTCGTTTTCTTGGTACAGAAGGATTATCACAAGGCGAGTAAGGGTCATTGATGATGTGAGTAGATGTCAAGGCTGAAGAGGTAAAACATTTATAGGTAGATCGTCGTAGTACTAAATCTTTGTACTCCCCAAAATGGGGGAATATGGAGTAATGTGGGATTAAGTTAGAATTAAGTGGTTCTAGTAACTATGGAATGGTAAAGGAAGAATGCGATAAAAATGAGAAAGGGATAAGATTACACTTATCCAAATCCTACGGATATGCTGTGATTCCAGAACATTATGCAAGCACGATATCAAGGAAAGGAAGGGTTCTAACCCGGAATGTTTTTGATAAATAAGGGGCCAATGCGAGATGTAGGTTAAGACAAAGGAAATGACCCAAGAAAGATTACGTGGAATATTGACATGAGAATGGGCCAACGAGTAGTTAGTAGTTGATTCAGGAAGAGCCTAGTTATGGATAGACAAGAGAATGCTACTTCGAAGACAGTCAAAATATCAAATTTAGAAGCAACCATACAAGCACAAGAGCGTGGAGGTAAGTATCCATGGAGAATTATATGCGTGGAAGGACATCAAAAATTCCGTCGAGTATATAAGCTCGCAGCTTTACAAGAGTCAGAGGGTCCTCCTTTAGTACTACAGTGAAAGACTAGCTGAGGAGATGAGGAAGAAGGCTTCAACCTAAGCACAGTGACCTAAAAAGGAAATGGTCTTGTAACAACAGTTTCACAACAACATTGTACGTCGTCCATAATAAAGAGGAACCTACCGTGGCTAGTGAAAGAGATGTAAAGTCAAAAGTAATATCCGAGATCATATGAGTTGCACGAAAATTCCGACATGCGTGAGAATTAAGATAAGCTAAGTATGCACGCAACAAGGAGGAAAAAGACCAGGAAAAGTAGTAGCTTATGTTTAAAGAAAGTTGAGAAGGAATGAAAGGAACTATTCAATCAATGATCCAGAGTTGGTTATGTTATAAGTGCACTTGCGATTTTGGAGTATACATATATGTTGACAATCATACAACCGTAGAAGACTCCAATATAAGTTAAAAGGAAGAATTGAGTCCAGGTTATAGACAAAGAATTGGATTGTTAGAAGATTATATCATGGATATTTCATAGTGTCCACGAAGGGCTAAAGTAATAACTAATACCATGAGCCGCAGATTGAAATATAAGATGACATAACGGTCAGAAGAAGGAGGAAACTAAAGAGTTACATCAACAAAGTAAATTACTGGACCCAGAAGTTATAGGAATCATTGTAGACATGTAATTTTTGACCCTCCCCAAGATTTTATATATTTTAGCATTTAAATATTTAGTTTAGGCCTAATATAGTTATTTCAACTAATTTTGACTCTTTTACTTTATTTTATCACAAAAAATAAAAATTACCAAAAAAAATAGTTTCATTAATGTTTTGTCGTCATTTTTAATTTTGAAAAAAATACCAAAAATAGGTTTATTTTAACGGTTAGTGTTATTTTAATAGTTATTTTATTTAAGTATGATTAATTAGTAAATAAGGTAGTATTTCAGTCTTTTTCGGAGAAAGAATAAAATTTGGGCTCAAACAACCCATTTTAAGCTTAATTTTCGGACCTAGCCCATAATTCCCAAACCCATAATTCCCAGGCCCATACCCCCTAACCTAAATATAACCCTAAAACCCTAAAACTATAAAAAATAAGCTAACACTAGAGTTCTAATCAGCTGAAAATACACAATATAAGGCATATACACTTTAGCAATCAGCCGCAATAACACAAAAAGAAGACCCCCCCTCGCCGTTCTTCTTCTCCAACCTGAAGACAACCATCAGAGACCTATGGAGACAATCCACCGTTTCCTATCATAGACCCCCCCACCCCCCACGTCGTATTCCTCAATCAAGGAATAGAAGCCATCGTTAACCTTTATCCACCTCACACCAACAGACCTTCCTTTGAAGATAAATAAAGAAGAGGAAGGAGGAAAAAGAGAAGAGGAAAAGAGAAAAGAAATTGAAAAAAAGTAAGTAAAGCAAAAGAAAGAAAAGAAAAGAGAAGAAAAAAAAGAGAAAAAGAGAGAGAAAAGAAAAAAAGAGAAAAGTACAAAAAACAAAGCAATTCCTATGTCATGAACTACGTTCGACCTGATTCCTTTTAAGGATACGTAGGCAGCCTCATGGTTCGGTCCCATCAAAATAAAATTCGAAATTCCCCAAGCAAGGAAACTGGGGCAGAAGTTGCAGTTTTATAAAAGATATGATTCCAAAAGTTGTAATTTTGAACCATACAAGTTGTTCTGAGCCTTTATGATATCCTTTCTTTTTTACCCTGTCCAAAAGCCACATTACGGTCCAATAAAGACCTCCCAAATAATCTTTGAGAGTGCCGAGCTAGACATGCCAGGAGCATATGATGTTTTACTATGGGTAATGCCTTGTTATCTGTGGAATCAGAGGAAATAAAAAGAAAAGAACAAATGAGAGAGTCTTATTGGTGAAAACCTTCACAGGCACCATAAGGCGACGGTGAGTTGAGAGAAAGAACAAAATTAGAGAGGCTTAATGGTGAAAACTCTTCGGGCACCACAAATCGAATAAGGATCGTGAATCAGCTAGGATAATCGGAGCATTGAAGCCCAGTTTCACGGCGAAGAGGTACAACAAGAGTTGAACATTAGACTTTCTTGACAGATTAGGCCGTTAGTCCAAAAATGCGTGTCATGGTCATTAGAGTTGGTATCCACATCTGATAAGTTTCTACTTTGTAGTTTTCTTGCTAGATCTCATGTCGTTCCATTGTCCCTTACTCTGCTCCTTTTGTTGTTCAAGTCCTCTTTTGAGTCAGTTTGGTCAAAACAAGTGAGAAATGACTTCAAAATATGCTACCAACTTTCCAATTACACAAAGCGGAATCTGTCTCGCTTATCAAAGTGGCATAAGTCAGAAAAGAACAGCATGCGCAATGGGTCAGTAACAATCAACGTGCTTTGGGATTCATGTGAAATACAAAGGTTCAGTATATGTCAATTCATGAACGATGCAACAGATAGAGGGTGTTGGGTTTGAACGGATCAAAGGTATTTTCTATGATAAGGTTAACAGAGAAAGTGGTTAACCAATAACAAGCAAGGTTTTTCAAGTCGGAATCAAAGATTATCATGGCAAGTGAAGGAGCAACAGACCTCAAGGCCAAGGCTAGTGACCTACGTCAGGAAAGAACAGCAAGCGCACTGAGTTGGTAAAAATCAATGTGTTTTGGATTCATGTAAAATACAAAGGTTCGGTAAATGTCAATTCATGAGCAAAATGCAACAGATAGAGGATATTGGGTTTGAACGGATCAAAGGTATTTTCTATGATAAGGGTGACAGAGAAAGTGGCTAGTCAATAAACATGCAAGGTCTTTCAAGTTGAAATCAAGGTTATCATGGGAAGTGAAGGAGCAATATCCCGCAAAGTCAAGGCCACAAACCAATCACCACGTTTAAACTCACAAGTTTTCTTTGTTTGAAACAGGGACGAAGTCTATGTCCAAATCAAGCTTGGAAGCTTGAATTTTTAAGTACCGTGACCAAATTTTGTCAGCACAAAGGCTGTGCGAGAAGGTTTTTACTTGCAGGTACAAACTGGGGCAGAAAAATTTTGTTCGTTTTGATTGCAGGCACCCACATAGAAAACAAGGGAACACAGAAAGTTTCAGCAATCAGGCGCCCACCTGGAGAACAACGGTTCAAGTTTCAAGGGAAAAATAGTTCAAGTTTCGAAGGAAGATAGTTCGAGTTTCAGAAGTCAGGCGCCCACTTGGAGAACAAAGGAAGACAGTTCAAGTTTCAAGGGAACACAAAAAGTTTCAGCAATCAGGCTCCCACCTGGAGAACAAGGAAAGACAATTCAAGTTTCAAGGGAAAGCAGTTTCGAAGGAAGACATTTCAAGTTCAGCAATCAGGCGCCCACCTGGAGAACAAAGGAAGACAGTTCAAGTTTCAAGAGAAAGCAGTTTCAAAGGAAGACCGTTCAAGTTTTAGCAATCAGGCACCCACCTAGAGAACAAGGGAAGACAGTTCAAGTTTCAGGGGAAAGCAATTTCGAAGGAGGACAGTTCAAGTTCATTAATCAGGCACCTACCTGGAGAACAAGGGAAGACAGTTCAAGTTTCAAGGGAAAACAGTTTCGAAGGAAGACCGTTTAAGTTTCAGCAATCAGGCGCCCACCTGGAGAACAAGGGAAGACAGTGTAAGTTTCAAGGGAAAGCAGTTTCGAAGGAAGACATGTCAATTTCAGCAATCAGGCGCCCACCTGGAGAACAAGGGAAGACAGTTCAAGTTTCAAGGGAAGCAGTTTCGAAGGAAGACAGTTCGAGTTCATCAATCGGGCGCCCACCTTGAGAACAAGCGAAAACAGTTCAAGTTTCAAGGGAAAGCAGTTTCAAAGGAAGCAGTTCAAGTTCAGCAATCAGGCGCCCACCTGGAAAGCAAGGGAAAACAACTGAAGATTCAAGGGAAAGCAGGTCAAGTTCAGCAATCAGGCACCCACTTGGAGAACAAGGCAAAATAGCTCAAGTTTCAAAGGAAAGCAGTTCAAGTTTCGGCAATCAGGCGCCCACCTGGAGAACAAGGGAAAACAGTTCAAGTTTCAAGGAAAAGCAGTTCCGAAGGAAGACGGTTCAAGTTCAGCAATCAGGCGCCCACCTGGAGAACAAGGGAATATTTTCAAGTTTTTGCAATCAGGCGCCCACCTGTAGAACAAGGGAATACTTTTCAAATTTCAGCAATCAGGCGCCCACCTGGAGAACAAGGGAATACATTTCATGTTCCGCAATCAGGCGCCCACCTGGATAACAAGGGAATACTTTTCAAAGTTTTAGCAATCAGGCGCCCACCTGGATAACAAGGGAATACTTTTCAAAGTTTCAGCAATCAGGCGCCCACCTGGATAACAAGGGAATACTTTTCAA
>NW_017670772.1:150011-164784 GCF_001879085.1 Nicotiana attenuata | reverse complement strand
TCAAGGTTCAAATCTAAAGTCTGCATGAAGAACCATTCAAGACTCAAGATCAAGCTTCAGAAGACTTATAGATAGGAATCTTGTAACTCATAGTTGACAGGCTTAGTTGGTCTTTTTCATTTTGTGATTTGGATGTAATAACAGGACCGCAGACCAGAACCTCGACGGAACGACACCTCGACCGGCTCTCCACCTCAGTATACTCCATCACCTCATTCACTTCTGAACTACACGTGGCCTGATTCCTTTATAGCCAAGGATATGTAGGCAGCTCAGATACCAGGGCTCGGTCACATTCTCCTTTCTCTTAGTTGTTGGTCTCCCTAAATAAGGGTCGGGTCAAAAAACCTATCTAGTCGTTCTTTGTCTGAAAATACTCCGTGTTTCTAGTCAAAGAGGGGCAGCTGTAGACATGTGATTATTGACCCTCCCCAAGATTTTATATATTTTAGCATTTAAATATTTAGTTTAGGCCTAATATAGTTATTTCAACTAATTTTGACTCTTTTACTTTATTTTATCACAAAAAATAAAAATTACAAAAAAATAGTTTCATTAATATTTTGTAGTCATTTTTAATTTTGAAAAATACCAAAAATAGGTTTGTTTTAACGGTTAGTGTTATTTTAATAGTTATTTTATTTAAGTAGGGTTAATTAGTAAATAAGGTAGTATTTCATTCTTTTTCGGAGAAAGAATAAAATTTGCGCTCAAACAACCCATTTTAAGCTTAATTTTCGGACCTAGCCCGTAATTTCCAAGCCCATAATTCCTAGGCCCATACCCCCTAACCTAAATATAATCCTAAAACCCTAAACCTATAAAAAAGAAGCTAACACTAAAGACCTAATCAGCTGAAAATACACAATAGAAGACATATACACTTTAGCAATCAGCCGCAATAACACAAAAAAGAAGACCCCCCCTCGCCGTTCTTCTTCTCCAACCTGCAGACAACCATCAGAGACCTATGGAGCAAACCGCCGTTTCCTATCATAGACCCCCCCACCCCCCACGTCGTCTTCCTCAATCAAGGAATAGAAGCCATCGTTAACCTTCATCCACCTCACACCAACAGACATTCCTTTCAAAAACCCATTCCACACTCGACAAAAGCAGAACATACAAAAATGGATCCGCCAACCTAGAACCTAGAGAATAAGATCCAGCGACCCACCGTCCTTCATCTTCCCTGAACAAAAAACAAATAGGAACATTAGACCTTCCATGGAATGAAGCTGAGTTTCTTCATTACCTTAAACTTAAGCTCAACGACAGAGTACACGCACACGATCTAACGCCCCATTCCCTGTCCATTGAGCTTGCCGAAAAACGTGTATCTTCATTGACCCTCCATTGAATTCGGCGAAGCAGAGTTCGAACCCAGTAGTAAGTCCAGCTCCAAACTCCCTGAAACTACACCAGCCCAGTGTGCAAATCAGCTCGAAATCTCCACCCAAATCCACTCGAGTTGGGTCTGTTCAGTTCCGTTCGAGATTTCGGGGAGGTTCTGGCGCTGCTACGTTTTCTGTTCGAGTCCGTGTCTGTTAGTCGAGCGTCAAAACAGTATTGTGAAGGTTCATTTCTCACACTATTTCTTTGTTAAGATATGATGCATGAACATATGGGCGTATTTTTGTTTATTTTTATTTTAGTCGTCAAGATTGAAATGATTCCCTCTGTTTGTTAATTGTTAGGTCTTATTAGTTTGGTTTAAATTTGTTAATTTCCTGAACTCTACTGTCGTAAGCTTATCAAGAAGCTCATTTCCTAATGAAAACAAAAATCAGATGTTGATGTTAACTCTTTACCAAATTCTCCTATATTTCCTACTTACATAGCTTTCACAGAATCTGCAAATAGTCTAAATTCAATTCCTCTCCATTCACGTTGTCCAGGGGGACATCCTTCATTTTTTTGCAATTTAATGACTTAGTCGACCCAGATAAACAGAATAGTTGTGGATTCTTTATAGTTATGAGCCAAAGTTGAAAGGAAATAGAAAGATTATCCGTGCAGCAAGTTGGTTTCCATAAGAATTGGTGAAGCTGGTGTCCTAGGTATTAAACAATCTTGAATAATTGTTAATATGCTATAGGTGCTCTCAATTAATCTACAATTGTGATTGTGTACACGTTCGCGTGACATAATTACGATTCTAAAAACTAAATCGGAGTATGCGTTCACGCAACTTCGACCAAACTTCCTCGTAATAATAAAATTGTTCTTAATATAGTCCGAGGTGTGCCATTCACAGTTGAATCCCTATGGTCCTCGTGTTAATTTTATAACTTAGATATTGAAAAGTGAATGTTCGTAGTTTGCTTTAGGCACGCTTAATATACCGTCGTGGTTGTGTACACGTTCGCGTGACATAATTACGATTCTAAGAACCAAACCGAAGTATGTGTTCCCGCAACTTCGGCCAAACCTTCTTAATAATAATAAAGCGTTATTAATTGTGGACATGTTCGCATGACATGATTTTTGACACGACAAACAAACGGGTACATGTACGCGTGACCTGTTTTAAGATAATTTCTTGAATAAAAGAGGCAAATGCACATAGGTTCTAAAATAAGTAATCAAACAATTTGATTAAGTCAAGTATGATCAAAGCGACCGTGCTAGAACCACGGAACTCGGGAGTGCCTAACACCTTCTCCCGGGTTAACAGAATTTCTTACCCAAATTTCTATGTTTCGCAGACATTAAAACAGAGTCAAATCTCCTCGATTCGGGATTCTAAACCGGTGACTTGGGAAATCATTAACTATCCCAGGTGGCGACTCTGATCTTAAATAATAATCCCATTCCGATTATCACTTAAATTGGAAAAACTAGCTTATACCCCTTTTCGGGGGTAGGAAAAAGGAGGTGTGTCAATCATGATTGAGAACATAGAAAAATCACTCTTAATATTAGAGGTGCAAGAGAGATAGCGCAACAACTATATTCTATAATGGCTCTACGAGAAAACAAGTTAAAAGAGTACTAGCCTCATAAAAAGTCAGTATGGAGCTACCACCAGATCGTGTATGCACCAAAGGTGAAAGTGTTATAATAAGGGCTTCAAGTTGTGGATGTGAATTATACCTATGTGAAAGGGAGGTCATGAAAGAGATGGAAGATATGATTCAAGATTTTAAGACAAAGGCAAACAACGTAAGAGATACTCAAACACAGAAGGTTGTGAACAGTTCATACTTCGGATAGAAGGCTAGAAGCGCGGGGATTCAGTATCCAGGAATGATAGTGGCATTGTCAGTGACATATCTTCCAACCTATGGTTTCTCTATATTATAGAAAGCTCAGTATAGCCTCAATGAACTCAAAGAAGTCTAAGACTAATATCATTTGAAAGAGATGAGGATGTAATTGAGGTAGATAAAAAAATGACATTTGGGTCTTCGATTGAGTAATGGTCTGAAGGAAAAAAAAGAGAAAGGGATTTCATGAATGGTACAGGATTAAAACACCCACGTAAGGTGAATCATATTGGGATTCTATGATATACGGTTATGGAAATTACTCCAGATGTTCCTCGATGCAACGTGAGCCTGAGTGAGTACGTAAGAGGTTTCACTGTAGACCAATATTGAGGTGAATCAACAACGGATGGATAAAAGGATCTACGAAATATGGTATAACAATACTCGTAAGTTCGACAAAGTACCAAGCGAAGAACTTCAGTATACCTACAGATGCCCAGAGGGATATTTTATCAAGATCTGTATATGTTAACGGAGTAAGGCGTAGAGATTGGCTAGAAGCTGAAGCAAAAAGGAGAGAAGGGTCACATAGGCGCACATACAAAGTTAGAGTCGCACAGGCTGCATGATAAAAGGTAGCAACAATTACGAGATTAGAAGGATTCCAACTATAAGTCATGGTGTGAAAAGAGGCTTAAAGGAGGAATGCCCTGGCCTTTGGATTTATTCAAAGAACAGTTGCCTAAATGGAAAGAAGAGTATTAAAGTACTCACAAGATCTATGGGTTATGAGAATGAAAAGTGCATCAGTCAACATTCGAGGACGAATGTTCCAAATGGGGGAATGATGTTACACCCTATGTTTTCGTACATGGAAGTACGCCATAAGTAAATTGATGTAAGCTCGGAAATGAGATTTTCTTTGAAAGTATATAAAGTTATTTAATATTGTTATACCCCGTACTTTAGACGTCGCTGTCATTGTAGGATTATCTAATGTAAACTCAAAAAGGACGAAATCCATCTACAAGGATAAGAAAGGTTTATTCAAGTCTTAAGTAAGTTAAGATGAATATGAGATTTGTTAATCACTATTTAAATGAGTTTAAAGTCATGATATGACTATATATGATGTTTGGATATGAAATATAAAGTTTGGGAAAAATCGGATTTAAGTTGCGGAAAAACCGACTAAGGATTTTGTTTTGTAATGAAGCATTTTGAGCAATACATTCTCTGTGTTATATGAAGTCTTTTTGGGACATATTATATACAAAAATGAAGGTCTTGGAACCTAGTTTCCAATGATACAAACCATTTATTCATACGACATCGGGGTAGAGAAATATGAATTTATAAAGTAGGGTCGCCAAGTCACGTCGCCGCACTTCGGAGAAACTGGCAGTTTTATAGACCAAGTTGCGACGCAGTTTTCTCCCAATATATTGAGAGTTACATGGATATTTTTATATTGAATTAAACCCCTATGTGTCTAGTTTCCAACTCTGCAAACCGTTTGTCAAAACAATATCAGATTAGAGAGATACAAGCATCCGAAGTTGCACCGCTCAAGCTGCCAAGCAGGCAGCTTACCCACCTGCTTGGAGAATTGAGGCGGTGGGCTTATAAGTTATCTTCTCCCTTGTATATATCGTAATTTTACATAAAAAACGTACACCAAAATACTCTCAATTCTCTCTAAGAGCTTTTCCAAGATCCCAAGAACCAAACTAAAGGGAAATCAACCCAAATCATCATCAGGTGTTAAAGACTACAAGAGAAAGCTCCTATAGTGTTGTGGTGTGATTGAGGATTGTTGTGAGCTACACCATCTGGGAATTTCAAGTTGTATCTACTGCCTAAGGTATGTAAGTCATTTTTTTGGTTGTGCCTAAGGTCAATCATGTGTTGGTTGAGTTGTTTGAGTGAAAACCTACAAGATAGTAATTTACATGGCATAAGGAATTATTATCTTTTCTTTGTGGGCTGTGTTGAGGATATATATATGGGTTTTTCCGGTTATAAATAAGTTTATTATTATGTTGTGGCTATTGTTGTTAAGCTTATCTATCTGGTAATTCAATGGATTGAAGAAGATAACATGAAAAATAAGATGTTGACGGTAAAGGTTAAGGTGCTAGGCGTGTGGACTATATTTGAAGATTATGCTTATGATGTTTTGTGTTGAAAATGAAATGGTAAGCATAAGTATGATGTTTTATATGTTGTAGGCAGATTCATGGAAAATGAATTGGATTCAAACCATATTTTGTTAATCGTAAATCGAGCTTGCCGTTCAAAATGGTAGTTGAACTAATCGGAGAGCTTATTGTGAATTATATTGTTGTTGTTTGGGCTGTTTGGTGACTTTTGGTAACATATGGGATGTAGTACAAATAGGGAAGGTGCTGTCCGTTTTCTTGTAGAATATTGTTTTCTAAATATGAGAGTTACAACGCTTATATGATGACGACGAAGTCGGTTTACTCATTGTAGACGTAAGAAGATCATATTGAGCTTGTTTGAGGACTGGATAGAAGCCAAAGGTATGTTAAGGCTATCCCTTCTTCCTCTTGGCATGATCCATACGATCCAAACGAAATGAGCAAATGCACAATTTCCATAAATGACTCTATTCATAGAAATGCTAGAAATGTTTATGTTCTTGATTCCCCATGTGTAATATTATTCTATCATCTATTCATGGGTCTTAGAAAATACGTAAGTTGATAAAGTGTATTTCATGATATTAATCAAAGACAAAATGGTCTTATGACACTCCGAAAGATTTTATTGACGTACTTGTCATGCATTGCATTCATTTACATTGACCTATACCAGATGGCGTTATATATGCATATATAAGTATATATATGTATATGGGATATGGGAAATGGTTACACTGTTATATACGCACCACCACCTGATCAGCTGGTATACATTGATGATTTGCCCACAGTGGCCGAGATGATATGATGGGATGCCCTTAGAGGCTTGATGATGTTATGAACGCATATACCCATGAATGGTATGACATTTATATGCATATGCACGATATTACAATATTAAATGATTCACGGAGTTATTCAGATATACATGTTGAGTCTTTTACTCCATGTTTCTCTCATGTCTACTAGTTACTAATTTTCATTCCTTACATACTCGGTACATTATTTGTACTGACATCTCTTTTTCCTGGAGACGCTGCGTTTCATGCCCGCAGGTCCTGATAGACAGGTTGAGAGTCCTCCAAGTAGGCTATCAGCTCAGCGGAAGATGTTGGTGCGCTCCATTTGCTCCGGAGTTGCTTCTTTAGTCAGTATGATTAGTACATGTATTGATTGGTATGGCGGAACCCTTATCCGACCTTTATGATATTATGTATTCTTAGAGGCTTGTAGACAGATGTCATGTATACGGATACTTGTATGGCCTTGTCGGCCTATGTTTTGAGTATATAAAGAATCATGCCGGCCTCATAGGCCCGCACTTCATATGTATAAGTCTGTATTCCCTCATGCTTTACTCCGGTTCATTTACCTATGACAGAATGGTATGAAAGATACGTTATGTTGGTACTCGGTTGAGTAAGGTCCGGGTGCCCGTCGCGGCCCATCGGTTTGAGTCGTGACAGACCACCTCCTCGCTGGCCCCTACGACCCCGTGGGATAGCCCTGCCTCGGGGGGTACCCTGTCTTGTGGGACAGCCCTACCTCGTCGTCCCCTAGCTCGTGGGACAGGCCTACCTCGATGGTAGTGCTCTGGCGCCACATATGCAGGGACGTGCTCTAAGGGCTCGTCCTCTCTGACTCGATGTAGTGTCCGAGCAGCCAGCTCTTTAACCTGTCGTCCATACTCCTACAAAGCGACCGTAGGATCGCCAGCATGCTGGTGCATCTGCAGTCCCAACTGGTGGACTAAATGTAAGCCAATAGCCTGCACAACATGTAAAATATAAATTATGGAACGGTAGATCACAGTTATAAGTAAGAATACCAAATAACATACCAGTGCCTCGTGCCTCCCGGCATGTGGAACGTACGAACTGCCAGCTCGATGAATGGGATTCCCGACAATAAGTCAGGTAACGCCGCGTTACCAACCCATGTAATCATGCTCAGTATCCAGCCGACTCGGTGAAGGGGGGGGGGGGGCAGAATCAGGTCAGATCGCTGGTCCCAAGTAAATATCTGGTCCTGTAGCCATGCCAAAAATGCATTGTCTACCCTGGTACAATCATCCTGCTGGTAATGTGTGGTCTCCTAGGTGGGAGGCGTCGGAACAAGCTGCGGACAGCCAAACTGGCAAAGCACCCACTCGGTGGCATGATGATCCACAATATCAAGGCAGAACAATGGGGCGGAAGAGGTCCACACAAGTCGGCCACCCGAGCAATAACAGGGCAAGCGAGCTATCAACTCGTCGTTGTATGGCATCCAGATGAACTATTAAGTAAGAACAGAAAACGTCAGTATATGCAACTTGTATTTAGAGTGTATTACAAGTAAACTTAGATATACATTTACCTGTGCGCCATCCGACAAATCCAATATATCCCTCAACAAGGAGAGATTATGCCGAGCCTCGTACTCCTGCATATATCCCCGCCGGAGAACCCACCTCCTAGCTAGAGGGAGCAACTCCGGTGGTACATCCGGATCTAATGGTGGTAGAGGTGCTGCAACTGCAGGAACCACTCCCAGGTCCAAACCTAACATAAAAAATTGACGTAAAATTTAAGATATATTTTTACTAGGTATGTTAAAATGAATAGAGTATTCGAATATGTTATCACCTGTAGTATTAAAAAATCCAGCAACGTCACTCTGGGTGCCCATGTTCGCCCGTCACATATGCCTGTACAAGTAGGCGAGAACAGCAAAGCCCCAGCTGTACTGGGGTAAATGATCTAGCCGCTCAAGATGATGAAGAAATCTAAAGCAGACTAGGTTCCCCGAAGTGTTCGAGAATAAGACCCTTCCAAACATAAGGAGTAGCAGCAACCTCGTATACCGGTCAAAATGATAATCCGGTGTATTGCCATCGATCTCAGGATGCAATTCCTCCAACCACTTTTTAGTCATCAACGGAAAAAGACTGGTCCCATGTAGTACATTCTTATCCCCTGACCGGAAAGCAGTGAGCCGCTGCAGCATGTCCAGGTACTGCACACGTGTCATCTCTCTCATGCCAAGCGGGAGAGCAACGGGCAGTCCATCAACTGGAAGCCCATATAAAACCTCCACGTCCTGCAGTATGATGGAGGCCTCACCAATGGGTAGGTGGAACGTATGCATCTCCGGTCGCCACCGCTCTATCAGGGCCGTGGCCAAAGACCAATCGAGTTGCAGCCGCCTGATCTCCAAAATCCTGTAGAAACCCGTCTCCCGCAGGCGAGTGACTACACAATCATGGAGAACTCTGTCATGCAGAAAGTCTCACATGTCGTCCACTCTCCTGGCGCGGAGAGTCTGGGTCAGTAACTCACCCTCCCATATGTGGGTGGACCTATGAACGGCCTGTACGAGAGTAGCTCATCGCTGAAAGGTCCGGGATGAATATGCGGCACCTCCATGTCGTCTACTGTAAATTAAACAACGTTAATTACATGTTAGTTTTATAATTTTATATGTTTGTTTGTAAATTAAATAATTAAATATAATTATACAATATTTAACTATTAAAAAATCACATAAGAGTTCCAAACTCGATATTTGCGGCCTAGTAGCACCAACATATCCTGAATTCTTGTATGTGTTAGTTTTATTATAATTTTATATCTTACTCTGTAAATTAGATAATTAATTTTTATAAATAAACATTCACATATGGATTCTAGGCTCGATATTTGGAGCCCAGTAGCACCAATTTATCATGAATTCTTTTATGTGTTAGTTTTATAATTTTATATGTTAGTTTGTAAATTAAACAATAAATTTTTATAAATAAATATTCACATATCGGTTCCAGGCTTGATATTTTGGAGCCCAGTAGCACTAAGAAGAAAAAAATCACGCTCTGTAGGATTTGCCTGATTTCTTCNATATGTTTGTTTGTAAATTAAATAATTAATTTTTATAATTATACAATATTTAATTATTAAATATTCATATATGGGTTCCAGGCTCCATATTTGCGGCCCAGTAGCACCAAGATATCCTGAATTCTTGTGTGTGTTAGTTTTATTATAATTTTATATGTTAGTTTGTACATTAAAATTGGAGCCCAGTAGCACCAATTTATCCTGATTTATTCTATGTGTCAGTTTTACTATTTTACATGTTAGTTAGTAAATTAAATAACTATTTTTTATAATTAAATATCATATATGGGTTCCAGGATCCATATTTGCGGCCCAGTAGCGCCAAGATTGTAACGACCCGACCAGTCGTTTTGCTTTTTAGAACCCCGTTCCCCCAAATAAAACATTCCGTGCTTGCTTTAATTATTTTACAACCTGCGGGGATGGTTGGTTCGGGATTTGGAA
Organism: Nicotiana attenuata; assembly: GCF_001879085.1. Taxonomy (NCBI): domain Eukaryota; kingdom Viridiplantae; phylum Streptophyta; class Magnoliopsida; order Solanales; family Solanaceae; genus Nicotiana; species Nicotiana attenuata. Next base: position 155,085 of record NW_017670772.1, on the reverse strand, counting down.
GAATTTGGGTTGATATATGCTCATTTGATTCCTTAAGAATTTCTTAAAAAGGCTAAGTTTGACTTTGGTCAACATTTTTAGCAAACGAGCCCGGATTCGTATTTTCACGGTCCCGGAGGTTCCGTAAAAAAATATGGGACCTGGGCGTATGCTCGGAATCGAATTCCGAGGTCCCTAGGCCGAGTAATGAATTTTTATTAGAAATTTGTTAAACTGAAATTCCAAGGATTTAAAGAAACAAAATAATGATTGATCACATTGGTATCGGGCTGGAGGATTGGTTCCGGAGCTCAGCACAGGTCCAATATAGTATTTAATACTTGCCCGCAAAAGTTGGTGTCAATCCGAGTAGTTTAAGTGCGTTTCGGCTCGTTAGAGGAGAATTAAGAACTTGAAGTTCATAAGTTTGATTCAATTGGTTTTAGGGGGTGATTCTTAGATTTAGCGTTGTTTCGGGCGTTCCGAAGGTTCGAGCAGGTCTGTTTCATGATTTCGGACTTGTCGGTATGTTCGGATAGGGCCCGGGAGCCCCGAGCGTCAAACGAACGAGGCTCGAGTGAATTTGAAAAATGTGGGAAGTGCTGAAGCTGCTGCTTCTGTCATATCCGCACCTGCGGTTGGTCGGCCGCAGGTGCGGGACCATAGAAGCGGTCCTTCCCTCGCGGATGCGGCCAAGCCTGGCCAAGCCCAAAACCGCAGAAGCAGATTCCAAGCTGCAGAAGCGGCCTCGCAGAAGCGGCTTCAAGACCGCAGAAGCAGTCCCAGCCCATTTGGCCAACTTCCGAAGATGCGGTCCCTTTCTCGCAGATGCGGGACCACAGATGCAGTCCCTTGACCGCAGATGCGGAAATCACTGAAGTAGTGAGCTTCATTTATTACGGGTTCTAAGTTCATTTTTGCCATATTTCACTCCTCCATTGGGCGATTTTAGAGCTTTTGAGAGAAGACCTTCACCTAGCATCTTGAGGTAAGTTTTTTCTACCTCTTTCTAGTTTATTACTTATGTCTTAGGTAGATTAAATACTAGTATTAAGGTGAAATCATGGGGTTAGAGCAAAAACCTAGGGTTTTGACAAAAGTTGAATTTGACCACGAAATTTGTTATGAAATGAATTAGAAATCATATATTATTAATCCTTGGGTTATGAAGAACAACTTCCCTTGAAAAATTTCGGAATCCGGGTACGTGGGCCCGGGGTCGGATTTTAGGAAACTTGTGTTTAAGGCTGGGGAATTGCTTAAATAGTTAGAATATGATCTTGTAAGCTTGACTAGTTCCTACCTCGTTTATCTAGTTTTGAATCGTTCGGCTCCAAATTGAGAGTTCCGGCTCATTCTTGGTATGGGAAGTGCACTTTGGAGCGAGGTGAGTCTCCTATCTAACCTTGTAAGAGGGAAATGTCCCCATAGGTGATGTAATCTAATAATTTGCTATTAAATGCGGGGGCTACGTACGCACTAGGTGACGAGAGTCCGTGCGTAGCTACTATTGTGCTAAGTCCGAGTAATTTAGGACCCAAAAGCATGCTTTATATGGTATTCTTGCAACTCTATGTTTAATTTGGATTGTTTAACCGAGGTGATTACGATAAATGAGATTGGTTATGAGGAACATGACCATTCTTGTCTTTTAAAAGAGAAGAAGATAATTAAACGAGTAATTGCTCCCCAGTTATTTGTTATTGTCTGCCTGTTGATGTATTTAATTATATGTGACCGCGTCGCATGTCCGATTCGCGAGTGGGGTAATAGATGCATCTATTGTTCATGCTGCTCGACCCTCGGCAATGCACAATTTACTTTATGTTTGATCGGGCCGTACGACCTCGGCTCTATTTGCGCCTGCTTTACCCAGTATTTTGTTTCATGATTGAGATTATTATTTGTCATGAAATGAATGTTGCTCCTGGTGACATTACTTGGGAGAGAACCTGTTAGTTCTTGTTATATATACACTGTTATTCCTTTGATTTTATCCATGCTCAGTATAATTCATAACTCGTATTATTTGACCCTAGTAAGTGTCAAGTCGACTTCTCGTCTCTACTTCTTCGAGATTAGACATGATACTTACTGGGTACATATTGTTTTTGTACTCATACTACGCTTCTGTACTTAATTGTACAGGATCTGAGGCAGGTACATCTGGCTATCAGTCTGGTGCGTATCATTGAGCCTGTTCCGAGACTTCCACGGTGAGCTGCTCCCTTCCTGTGCCGTTCAGCAGCTTGATGGAGTTTCTCTTTACTTATTTTTTTGCTGTCTATTCTATTTCGGTCAGTAGGATAGGGTTGTTCTTTTGTATATTCTACTAGTTGCCCATAACTGTGACACCAGGTCTTAACAAACACATTAGTAGACTATTCTTTTGGGATTTGTATAATTATTTTGGTAGTTTACTGGCCATTCCTTGTTTTTAACCTTAACATAAGAAATTACTGAAATTAGTTGGCAAAGGTAAAATGAAAATTTAATTATATTTCCGCGTTGGGTTGCCCGACAATGGTGTTGGGCGCCATCATGACCTATTGTGGAAATGGGTCGTGACAACATGGTATCAGAGCACTAGGTTCACGTAGGTCTCACAAGTCATGGGCAAACCTAATAGAGTCTTGCGGATCGGTACGGAGACGTCTGTATTTATCTTTGAGAGGCTATAGGGTGTTAGAAAACTACTCTTTATTCATTTCCTATCGTGCAGTGGTAGGTATACTAAGTTTCCCTCTTCTATTCTCTCATAGATGGTGAGGACACGCACGACTGATGTTCCGGACCCAGGAGGAGCTGCTCCCCCCGCTGCTAGAGGCCGAGGCAGAGGCCGGGGGAGGGCACCGGCTCGAGGTAGGGGACGAGGGCGTCCCAGAGCTGTCCTAGTAGCACCACCAGTAGAGCCTGTGGGGGACCCTATCATTGAGGAGCAGGGCGAGGTGCCCGCAGTCGAGCCTACCCCGGCGGACTTTATGACAGCACCGGACTTCCAGGAGGTCATGGGCCGTATGCTGCGGTTCATGGACACTATGACTCAGGCTGGTTTATTTCCAGCAGATCCAGCTACATCACAGGCAGGAGGGGAGCACAGACCCCTATTGCTCAGGCTCCTAGGCACGCAACTGTAGTGTATCAGACTCCAGACGCTCTACCCACAGATGGGGCTCAGCCAGTCGCTGCATTGGTGCCCGAGCCCAGGCCAGCTGCGGATGGTGACCCACAGAAGTTACTAGATAGATGGACTAGACTTCACCCTCCTATCTTTGGGGGTGAGGGTCATGAGGATGCTCAAGATTTCATTGATAGGTGCAGGGACACGCTGCACAACATGAGGATATTGGAGTCGCATGGAGTTGACTTCACTACTTTTCAGCTGGAGGGCAGGGCCCGCAGATGGTGGCAATCCTATACTCTTGGCAGGCCAGCAGGTTCTCCTCCCCTCACTTGGGGTCACTTCGCCCAGTTATTCTTGAATAGGTATATTCCACCCTCTGAGAGGGAAGAGCTGCGGTACCAGTTTGAGCATCTCGAGCAGGGTCAGATGTCCGTGACCGATTATCAGGCGAGATTTTTTGAGTTGTCTCGCCATGCACTCATGATACTTCCCACGGATGCAGAGAGAGTGCGGAGATTTGTTGCAGGGTTGCACCCCAGTATTCGAACCGGTATGGCCCGAGAGGTAGAGATGGGTACTGAGTATTAGCTAGTGGTGGAGATCACTCGCAGGATTGAGGGTTATCGCCAGAGGAGTAGAGAGCAGTTTCAGCAGGACAAGAGGGCCCGGTTTTCTGGAGAGTTCAGAGGCGCCCCAGCCAGCGGTAGGGGGCATACAGGGAGGGGTCAGTTCAGCAGGCCCCTGTATTCAGCACCACCACCACCTCCCCAAGGTGCTCCAGTGAGACCTTATTTCAGTGCGATGCCGGAGAGTTCTTACCGTCCACCAGCTAGTCAGGGTTCCCTCGGCGAGTATTCTAGTCATCAGGGTTCTCCCAGTGCTTACTTCAGTGCCATGCCAGAGAGTTCTTAGCGCCCACCAGCCATTCAGGGTCCTTCTGGTGGATATTCGGGTCAGCAGGCTCAGACTTCAGAGCAGCAGGCTATGGCGCTGAGGGGCTGCTATGAGTGTGGAGATTTGGGTCACATGAAGAGGACCTGCCCCAGACTTAGGGGCAAGGAATTACATCAGGGTCAGCAGCCTATGGTTTCAGCACCGGCTGCGCCGCCACCAAGAGGTGGAGGGCAGACCGATAGGGGCCGTCCTAGAGGTGGAGGCCAGACAGGGAGAGGTCAGCCAACTATTGCTCAATTAGGCGGAGGGAAGCCAGCCGGCGCTCCAGCCAGATTCTATGCTCTTCCAGCCAGGCCAGAAGCATTGGCCTTAGATGCCGTCATCACAGGTATTATTTCCGTCTGCGGTGTTGATACCCAATTTTCCCTGCATTTTTATTAATATGCAAAATGCCTTCAAAATAGCATGTATATGCATATATAAGTATATTCCAATGTTTTATTATTTTTCCTAATTTTTAAAAGAATTTTAAATCAATTTATTGCCTTATTTTATCAAGAAAAACCCAATTATTATTCCCAAAATTATCCTTTTGGTAATTCATTTATTGGATTCTCATATTTGCACTAAAATATAGCTAACATAATTTTTGCGCATTTTTTACAAATTTATTTAGTATTTTAAAAGCTAATTGCATATAATTGCAATATTAGCCTCTTTTAAGGTTTAATTGTGTTTATAATTATAAAATTGACTCCAGTATTTTTAATTTAATAATTACGTATTATTAATCATATCAGTACCTTTAATTTATTTTCAGAAATTATTCTACTATTTTTATAAAATAAACAAGGGAAAAATGGCTATTTAAATATTAGCCCATTTTTATTTCAATTTTTAGCCTGATTTGACACCCCGATTAGACCCAATCCTAAAACCCAATTACCCAGCCCAAATCCTAATCTACCCGACCCATGACCCTTTTAAAATAACCCGCCCGGATCCCCATTCAATCCAGGCCGTTAATCAAAATGATCAACGGCCACCTTTTAACCTTTCCTTTTTAATTCCCCATTA
>NW_017670772.1:99612-135211 GCF_001879085.1 Nicotiana attenuata | reverse complement strand
AAGGGTGGGTGGCGACGGAAAAGAAAAAAACTGAAATCTGAAAAAAGCCTTTTTGGATAGAGGGGTGGGAGAGGTGGGGTAGGGGAGAGAAGGGAGAGAGGGTTGGGGTTAGATGCGAGGGTAAGTGGAGTTGAAAATATTTTCCAAACTTTTTTTAGGGAAATCATTTTCCTCCATTTTTAGAAAATGTGATATCTAGGAAAACATTTTTCAAACTATTTTATGCAACCATGTCACGACCCAAAATTCACTAAGGGTCATGATGGCGTTGGACACCACTGTCAGCAAGCCAACACCATATAACTAGTAAATTCTCGTTTTAATATTTTCGAAATCATTCCTTTTAAACATTAAACAATAAATAATAAACTTCACTGAAGAAATAATGATGTCTTTGCAAAATTTATCTACTGAAAAATACTGAAATCAACCCAGAATCCGGTGTCACAAGTGCATGAGCATATTCTAGGAAAAACAAGATGTAATACAATATCTTTCCGGAATATAAATTGGACAGAAAAGAAAATACAATACAATGCTCTGAAGGAGACTCTGCTAGCTGCGGGTTGTCTCGAGAGCTGCAGCTCACCTAAGTCTCCGTATCAACCAGACCGCTGCGCCCAACTAGGCCTCTAGACATACATGTGCCTGTGCAACAAAAATGCACAGTAAGTGTAGTATTAGTACAATAATAACATGTACCCGGTAAGTATCCCGTCTAACCTCGAAGAAATAGTGACGAGGGGTCGACTTCGACACCTACTAGTGGTCCAATAATATAGTAAATCGAGGATTTTTATAAAAAACGGCTGTAACTCAATAGCATGAAGCAAGTAAAGAATTTTTTTATTAATAGGGAATTTCCAAATTCGTTTTCATCATTTATACATTTATCTCAAGCCAGGGAGGCAATATCATCATTTATAAATTTGCAAGTCAGGCAATACAAGCATGCGCAAATCATGCCGAGGTCGTACGGCCCGATCCAACAATATTTAAATTGTGCACTGCCAGAGGGTCGAATGGCGCGAACCATAGATGTATCTATTTAATCTACCAAGGCGTTCAGCCCGTTCCACAAAAGATAAACACATTCAAACATTTAATCAACAGTTCATCAAAGGGAAATCATCTAAGGAAATGGCAATTCTTCTTTTAATAGTCAAGAAAATGTTGTTTAGCTTTTTAGAAGTTTATTAACCAAGTTCAATATTATTTAAGCATTTTTTTAAATTGACAATAAGGTTGCAAATGTTACGAGTAAAACATGCTTTTGGGTCCTAGACTACCCGAACTTAAGCAAAATAGCAGCTACGTACGGGCCCTCGTCACCTCGTGCGTACGTAGCCCCCACAAATAGAAGCACATATTTAATTATTTCACCTATGGGGATGATTCCCTCTTACAAGGTTAGAAAGGAGACTCACCTCGCTCCGAAGTTCCATAACCGGCTTCCAAGCCCTTCCGATAACCCAAATCGATGCACAACGCTCCAAAACTAGCCAGTAATTATGCAAGCTCATTAATATATGCTCAAACACTCATTATAACCCAATTTATAACAATTTCTAACCCCGATCGAAAAGTCGATAAAAATCACCATCGGGCCCACGTGCCCGGATTCCGAAATTTTTCGAAGATAAAGTTTACCCATAACCTCATGAGCTCAAATATATAATTTACTCTCAATTTCAAGTCCAAATCGTGGTCAAAATCCAAAAATACATATTTTCTAGGTTTTCCTCAAAATCTCAAATTTTTCACTAATTTCCATGTTAAAACATATACATAATCGATGTATTTAACTCAAACTAGTATAACCACTTACCTCATGCTTGGTGGTGAAAATGGCACTCCCAAGTTGCTCCAAAATCGGCTCCCATGAAAGAAAATGGAGTGAAAATGAGTCAAACCCCAATTTTAAAGAGACCTCACTGCCTCTAGCCTTTTTGCACCTGCGGTCACTTGACCGCTTCTGCGGTTCCGCAGGTGCGGCCTCACCACCGCTTCTGCGGTCTTCCACAAGCTGTCCCCTTTCCGCTTCTGCGCTCCCCCTATAGCAGGTGCCGTCCCGCTTCTGCGGCGAGTTGACCGCATCTGCGGTCTTTGCACTTCCAGCCCAAAACCGCATCTGCGGCCCTCATGGCCGCTTCTGCGGCTCCGCACCTGCGGCCCAATCCTCGCAGGTGCAGTTACACCAGAAGGCAGCTGCTTCACTTTTTCTTCAAATTCCAAAATTGATCCGTTAACCATCTGGAATCCACCCGGGACCCCGTCCAATCACACTCCATTTCAAACTTGATGAACTTTAGAACTTCGAACTTCTTCATTCGATGTCGAAACCTATCAAATCACCTCCCATTGACCTTAAATTTTGCACACAAGTCATATTCGACATTACGGACCTATTCTAACTTCCAGAATCGGAATCCGACCCCGATATCAAAAGTCCACTTCCGGTCAAACTTTTTAAAAACCTTCAAATTTCTAACTTTAGCCAAATGACTCCAAAATAACCTACGAACCTCCAAATCCACTTCCGATCGCGCTCCCAATACCAGAATCACCATACGGAGCTATTTCCAGACTCGGAATCTCAAATGGACATCGATAGTATTGAAATGCACCTCAACCCAAATTTATAAAATTCTTCCAAAATGCTAACTTCCACAATAGGCGTCGAAACGCTCCCGGGTCATCCAAAACCCGATCCGGGCATACGCCCAAGTCCGAAATCATCCTACAAACCTGTTGAAACCTTTAAATACTAATTCCGAGGTCGTATACAAAAAATTTCAATTTTAGTCAATTCTTCCAACTTAAAGCTTTCGAAATGAGAATTTTCTTTCCAAATCAACTCCAAACTTCCCGGAATTAGATTCTGACCACGCGTACAAGTCCTAATACCGAAAGTGAAGCTGCTCATGGCCTCAAACTGCGGAACGACGTGCTAGAGTTTAAAACCACCGGTTGGGTTGTTACATTCTCTCCCATTTAAACATACGTTCATCCTCGAACGTGCAAAGAACAACGCTGGAGTTGTCCGAAATCATTGTTCAACACCTCGTGCACCTACCCGTGCTACCACAACTTAGTTAAGCACATTAGCTCGATCAAACCTGAAGATATTCTCTTTCATTCAAGGAAATAAGCTTAGAGCCCAATTCCAACATCCGGAATTCTCTGCCAGGCCTACTTCCAACATACGAATACCGTATCAATCACCATACGATGTTCCAGAACATGACTGCACACCCTTGCTGAATCCAGACCATGCACTATTTCATTCACAAGACCATAATAACACTCTCTGATCATAATAGCCGATATTCCACGAATCTGGTGCTTCCAATGCACCTCATGACATATATAAATCCTGTCCTAACCCTTTGCAATATCGCCACGACGGAGGAGATGTGTAGAAATTCATAACCAGCTGCCGAGTCAACAAATCATTGAGTTATACTCCTGACAAGAACCATCACCTCATTCTGAACCAAATAATGGTGTTTGCTTTTTAATATACTCCATATAATTCGATTGCACTGATCTTAGATCCATTAATCACTTCTCACCCAGTACAAGCTGCTTAGGCAACAAGCCACCCAGACATGCCCAAAAGTCTCATATGCTGCCACAATGTGCCAATAGGCTAGAAACTTGAACATGATACATAAGGAAAAACGAATCTCTAGCTAGACAACCGAAAATGTGTCATGAACCTTCCTCAAAATAGGGAAACAAAACACACAAAATAGAACATAAGGGACTGTACTCAACATCACACTATTGCGGCATGCAACCTGATCCAAACGACATACCCGTGGCGGCGTGCCACCCCATCTACACATAAAATTCACATAAGGAGATACATACCGAGCCAAATCGCTCATTACTACAAAATACTGAATGTCGGTCACAAGCACACTAAGTGCATAGTACCATCCCTGGGAGACATATAGCGCCAGAAGCTACAAAACTCAAGCACAACTGAGGTGCGATATATGATCTGAATCTCAAGAGCCATCCTGCTCACATAACACCATCACTATGTGGAACCTCGACACATAAGAAATTATCAAGCCGTTTCACAACTCACATGGCACAATATAGTATTACATGAAATAGCCGACGACGAAATAACATCCAACGTTCGAATACTCCTCCATAAGGAGTGCTATACTGAAATGAACACATATGGCCTGACATAGAGCCCGTATTCATATTTATATCCACCCATCGACCTCGAGCCGATTCTGACCGCACTGTACTAGGCTAATAACCTTTCAAGGATCCATAATAACCCCTTTTTCCCATAATTCACAAGAACAACCATCATATCCGGAAAAATCCTCCACAGTCCACAACCCAATAAACCGAGTGCTCTCCAGGCATAATTTATCAAATTAGTGATACTACCACATCCTTCTTACTTGGTTTAACTCTTCAATTAATCAGGTGACTACATGTCACACTTATACAATCTCCCCGTGGAATACGTTCCCACAACCTTCCGCATTAGGTAACGAATCTGCAAACTCCTACCACCGGTCACATTAACGCTGCAAAACAAATTAAAAATCCATAACCAGGATGCAAATCCTCTTTCAGAAAACACCGATCTCAGGTGATGCTGAAGATAATACCAGCTTACTCTAAACATTTAAATCACTTTCCTGCTCATCCGGGCTCGTGACATCCTCGTCAAACACCGAACCACAACCTTGATCCTCACTTTCAAATTCTACACCGCTCACTGCACCTAACAAGCCAATATGCGATAGTATAAGAATTTCATCATATCTCCTGAACCACTAATATGGTAAACACTTCATCACCTAGAAACTTTTTACTTAACTCATTCCGAGAGAACTATAGCAACACGCGAGTAACTTCTCATAACCGTAGTACATTCAAATCCTCAAGTAGTGGTCTAAACCACCATAACCCTTCCGGGATTCGCTTACATATAATAGGACATAATACTTGAATACTTCCAAATAAAATCGATTACGGCGGCCGTCGAGCCTCCCACGTACCGCCACCCCTATGCCAATTCAACCATGGCTAACCAATCTAACTTCTTCTAATTCATCCTTAACTTGCCTTAGAGATAATAATGACTCCATTCAACCCATAACGAACTCAATCTGCACTCATCTCGAGTGGCTTTGCATCAGGAGACCATGCTGTCTCAAATCCCACGAACCATCTCGTACCTTCCTTGTGCGCACATTCGCATCCTCAGCTGGTACGCCCATTCTGATAACTTCTCGACGAATCCGCAGTAATTTCCTGTCATTCTTCCAAATTCTACGCTGCAAGTCGAAAATATCATGAAACATCCCGACCTCTTATCATAATCTGCTACAAAAGTTCGATTCAAAACCATACTGCGGGCTTGAATCCTTAGGCACCACATTTTTAACCTTTGAACTCACTAGGACCGTTGTTGAGAGTCACCCACTCTGGCTTGGTCCCGAATATAATCAACTCCAAGGCTCCGCTGGCACATGAACACCCATCTCAATGAAGCACCCAACTGAATCACTTCCCTTGTAAATCACCTCTGTACGAAGCATAAATCTTGAATCTTCCCCAAAGCCTGGACATGAGTCAATAAGGCCAACTATAGCACACCTTTATCAATTCCTTTGCTCAAATTACCACTTGTGTTCTTTTCCCTTAGCTGAAATAACTTACCAATACGCCAATAACCTGAAACCTCAAATGAAGATAACCATGCGACCCAATCGTAGGCGGTGGGACCCTCCCACTTAGCTTGAAACTACTATTACACAACTCTAGAACCCACCCAAATTCTTACTTCATTGTTGACTTGATCTTACACAACCAACCCGCCAAATTCCTCGAAATCCTTCTGTTAGCATTTCATGAACACTTTGAACCTCTAGCAACATTCACATATTCGACTTCTTACTGGATAGTCAGTAAAATCCTTCGCAGAAGCTTCGCCAACCACGCGACCGCTAACCTGCTCATAGGAGATAACCCACCCGTGGAAATTACACGCCGACATCTTTCAACGTCGTTGCACGGGATACAATCACTACAAGATCAATAGCCCATCCTAAGTCCGTGCTCATTCACCAACTGTACTAGTCTGTTCACTTCTTATGGACATCAACTATATGTGCGACAATATCTTCCAATTCAAAGTCATGTTGTATCCTTCTTCATATCAAGCAACTCTTTTCTGTCGCATCTAACCTCCCGCCGTATACTGGTCAATATTCAAATTAAGCCCGTAGACCCAATCACCGTCCACTAAAATTCCCAAATCATTCCAAACTTTCCTTAAGGTGTGTAGTTATCCTGCCGCTGAACCCATATGATACCCTGCCACTCTCCCACTTTGGTAAAACTCACTCCTGAAACTACTCAACTCCTGTTCCCCACACTTGGCCTTCTAGAAGTTTAATCACCAAAAGACACTTCCCACATGTCCTTCCTCATCCTTCACTGCCCAGTTGTTGCCTTAAATAAAAAATCTGTCTCTGTAGCACCTGAACCAATAGATCGCTACTAACTTTAAACCTTTCCGAAGATCATCTTTCTCGAGCCGTCAACACTAGAAACACCGGTTCAATCCTGAACCACCTCACACCGCGATCTCTGACAGCCGCTTCTCCAATATCATTTCACAATACCCTGCTACAAAGGCGAACTCAAGAAAACCATAACACCGGTGAACTTAACATATTCAATTGAGGATGACGACACCACATCACAGATGAAAATTCCACCCCACTCAAAAACACCGAGTCTCGTTACTCTATCAACCCGAACCTGATCATTTATAGTCCGATTGCCTTTCCTCCGCCGGGAATAAAATACCGAATCTCTGAATCATGCACTGAGTATACCTCCTTTCAAGTAATTCTTTGCCCCAACACATGGGCAAGTATCCTACCATCACATCAATACTGTGCGATAACCGCTCATGAGCATCATAGCAACTTGTGCATAGCCTCAAAGCTCTTAGAAGTACAGCTACTAAGCTGAAACGATAGAATATCCTTCCGCAAGGCGACGATAATAGCCTAGACAACCAAGTAGGGAGAAACATCCCGCACCACATCGGTAGTACCATTACAATTACGCACTTCCCGATTTATAACCAGCGCTTCGCGTGCACAAGATTGAATGGAAAGGAAATGAAGGCATAAGCCTCAAAGGGACCAAATCACACGATAAGGAGATCAAGAAGTGAAGTGCTCCTAACAGCCCTATAGCCTCTCGAAGAAAAGTGCAAACGTCTTCGTACCGATTGATGTGCCGGAGAATTTCGGCACATTTCAATACTAATTGCTTAGATTTTAGCTTGTTTTAATGCAATTATCTCCTTTACTTATGGAATTTTGGTGTTTTTTACAGTACATAAGGACTAAGGACCCGGGAGCATGGAAATGAAAGCAAAAAAGACAAGAAAAGAGCAAAATGCAGCAAAATGATGGTTCTGCGACGCATTATGCGATCGCAGATCACATATGCGTGCCGCATAATGAACACTCAGATCGCAGACAAAAACAGATTCCTGGGCAAATTTCAAGTCAAGAATGCGGTCCACTATGCAACCGCAGAACCTGTCTGCGAGCCGCAAAGTGAACCGCAAACCAACTATGAAGGTTGCTGAAGGACGAATGTGCAATGCAAAGTGCGATCGCATTTCTGCAAAGCGAACCGCAGAGCTGGAATGCGATGAAGATGTGAAAACTAGGGTTTCAGTCTGCGATGGAGACGTCCAAAATGCGGATCGCATGTCACTTATGCGACGAGAATGCGTCCGCATTTCTGACCTGAAAGGGTATTTTTGTCCGTTTTCTGTCACGATTTTCAGTCCAATATAAATAGCTTTATGGTGTTTTTGTGGGCTCATCTTGTCTGGTTTTTGAGCTACATTCCAAGACTTAAATATTCTACACTTTTGGCATCTTGTGGGTCAAGAATCTTCACTTTGTAAGCTTTATGGAAACTAATATTCTCTTGCTTTTGTATTTTAGTATGAGTAGCTAATTTTAAATACTAAGGTTGTGGACCCTAAATGGGTGTTATGTTAATGGGTGTTTAACATTGAATATATATATAATGGTTGGTTGATATCTATTTATTTCTCATTCTTCATTTATTGTTGGTGGTTGCAAACATTAACAAATGCCATTAAATTCTTGCTTTGCTTGGGAAAGTGGGTTAGAATTTGGAAGAAGTAAATAGCAAAGACTCAAGGATTTAAACCTTGTTTAATGAAATCGCTTAGGAATAAGTGGGTTTTATTTGGCATAAATTGATTGCTCTTAATTGCGACTCTTTTACATTTGGAAAAATTATAAAGAGGAAATACTACCCAATTATTGGGAAATATTGGGTAGTCATTTAGACATCATTTGCATATCAAGAGGACCTTCCATTAGAAATATATCATATTAACACCGATAGCATTACACTTCATAATAGGGGACACAACCTTGGTTTCTTTAATCCCATTAATTACAATTTCAATATTCCAATTAGTTGCTACTTCAAAACAAACTCAATTCATACTCTTGTCACTATTAATTCACACTCTTGTTACCGTTAACTGGATAGAATTACGACTTTAGTCGGGCAACACACTATTCTAGTAACCTTTTCACACCTATTCCCTGTGGGATTCGACCCCAACCTTGTTGGGTTATTATATTTGACATCGACCGCCTTACACAATTTATAAAAGTGTAATTTGAGCGTATCAAATTTTGGCGCCGTTGCCGGGGTGTTCTACCCTATTGCCGATAGTTCTTGGGTGAGCCCGGTGCAATGTGTACCGAAAAAGGGAGGCATGACCGTAATTGAAAATGATAAAAATGAGCTCATCCCAATAAGAACGGTGAAAATTTGATACGCTCAAATTACACTTTTATAAATTGTGTAAGGCGGTCGATGTCAAATATAATAACCCAACAAGGTTGGGGTCGAATCCCACAGGGAATAGGTGTGAAAAGGTTACTAGAATAGTGTGTTGCCCGACTAAAGTCGTAATTCTATCCAGTTAACGGTAACAAGAGTGTGAATTAATAGTGACAAGAGTATGAATTGAGTTTGTTTTGAAGTAGCAACTAATTGGAATATTGAAAGTGTAATTAATAGGATTAAAGAAACCAAGGTTGTGTCCCCTTTTATGAAGTGTAATGCTATCGGTGTTAATATGATATATTTCTAATGGAAGGTCCTCTTGATATGCAAATGATGTCTAAATGACTACCCAATATTTCCCAATATTGGGTAGTATTTCCTCTTTATAATTTTTCCAAATGTAAAAGAGTCGCAATTAAGAGCAATCAATTTATGCCAAATAAAACCCACTTATTCCTAAGCGATTTCATTAAACAAGGTTTAAATCCTTGAGTCTTCGCTATTTACTTCTTCCAAATTCTAACCCACTTTCCCAAGCAAAGCAAGAATTTAATGGCATTTGTTAATGTTTGCAACCACCAACAATAAATGAAGAATGAGAAATAAATAGATATCAACCAACCATTATATATATATATTCAATGTTAAACACCCATTAACATAACACCCATTTAGGATCCCAACCTTAGTATTTAAAATTAGCTCCTCATACTAAAATACAAAAGCAAGAGAATATTAATTTTCATAAAGCTTACAAAGTGAAGATTCTTGACCCACAAGATGTCAAAAGTGTAGAATATTTAAGTCTTGGAATGTAGCTCAAAAACCAGACAAGATGAGCCCACAAAAACATCATAAAGCTATTTATAGTGGACTGAAAATCGTGACAGAAAACGGACAAAAATACCTTTCAGGTCAGAAATGCGGTCGCATTCTCGTCGCATAAGTGACATGCTGTCCGCATTTTGGACGTCTCCATCGCAGGCTGAAACCCTAGTTTTCACATCTTCATCGCATTCCAGCTCTTTGGTTCGCTTTGCAGAAATGCAATCGCAGTTTGCATCGCACATTCGTCCTTCAGCAACCTTCATGGTTGGTTTGCGGTTCACTTTGCGGCTCGCAGACAGGTTCTGCGGTCGCATAGTGGACCGCATTCTTGACTTGAAATTTGCCCAGGAATCTGTTTTTGTCTGCGATCTGAGTGTTCATTCTGCGGCACGCATATGTGATCTGCGATCGCATAATGCGTCGCAGAACCATCATTTTGCTGCATTTTGCTCTTTTCTTGTCTTTTTTGCTTTCATTTCCATGCTCCTGGGTCCTTAGTCCTTATGTACTGTAGGAAAACACTAAAATTACATATGTAAAGGAGATAATTGCATTAAAACAAGCTAAAATCTAAGCAATTAGTATTGAAATGTGCCGAAATTCTCCGGTACATCAACACCCCCAACTTAAACTCTTGCTTGTCCTCAAGCAATTAACACGACACTATTCTAGTCTAGACTCTATTTACAGAACATGAACCAAAAATGACCATGGGTGGTGTTTGTTGCTAGTACTTCAAGCATGTGACTGCTATTGTTTTACCCTTCCTGAACCAACCAATATATACAAGGAAAACTAATCAACTTGTGAATTTTGAGCCTCCGACAAGGTGACTAAGTGCTACCCTCAGCTAAGTGCACTTGTATCTGACTCCAAAGCTCAACTTATATTCAACCTTACAGCTCATGTGCCCTCACTAGAAAGAAAGTCCCAAAATCACACTATATACAATGACAAAAAAACAAAAAGGGACGAATTCACAAAGACACACTCTCGGAAAAAGTTTCAAATGTTTCAACATACCATACCATAGGCTTGCCCTTATTTTAATTCATCGCTTTATTTTAAGAACGCTCGGTTGGAGATCTCATAAGGACTTTATAAGCTTGTAATGTAGGTTCGGGGAAGGGTAGGATAAGCATTTGGATACAAGTGACTTCACCCTCCTTGAACACTACTCACATTTTTCATTCTTTTGCGCTATGTTCCTTTTCAACCCACAAGGCCTCATTGGCATTTAGTTCCCAATGTAGAACCACCTTAAATACCTCTCTCATTTCCTTCACGGCTCCATAATTTATATATATGCAAAGATTTCTCTCTTTCTTCCCCCTTTTTTTTTGTTTTTTTGTTTTTTTTATACATGTTTTCTTTTTGGAGCTTGAATAATTTAGCGCACACACTTTGGGGTATATGATTCTACACTCAATGTACAACCTTACCACTTTTCATTTTGACATCACACCCCCAACTTAGGCTTTTAGCCTCATTCGCAATGTTCAAGGAGGGACGAGTTCAACAGAGGGAATTATTTTACAAAAAGGGAAAGGTTTGTAATGAGGTAGCCAAAGAAAAGGTTAAAGGCTCAAATGGGGTGACTAAGGATGTTAACTGCACAATGGGTGGCTTGAACGGCTAAATGGCTTGAAAGATCACAAAGACTGCCTAAGGTCATCTCTCCAACCAAGTGTAATTATTATAAGCATCGAAAGACCAACCGGGCAAGTTCTAGATGGCAGAAGTAAACACAAGAATTATATACCCCTAAGAACTCACACACATAGCACACGAACTATTTGGCTCACATAGTTTGAAACCCTCGAGTCAACACTTGGCAACTCAAAGCTTTCATCATATGTATAAGTATAACTCTAGGTAAACATAGAGCCACAGAGTGAGCCTCAAGTTCACACAGTTGATAGTTTTCTCTAGAAGGGTATATGCTATCTACAGACACACATGCTTGAGACTAGACAATTACACCAAACAGGTCAAGGTATTTCATTCTACTGTCCTGGTTCTACTATTACACCCTTGGAAAAGAACCTGGCGAAGGAAAACCAAAGGGAATTCATTGAATTACTAAAGATGGATGACTATCTACTTGTCCCCTTTTTTTTATATATGCCTCAGGGTATCATATTCACAAGGGTACCATAACTTCTGCATTTAAATCACAGAAACACTAATATAAACATGCTCACAAACTAAACAACACCACTAATATAGATATGCTCACAACCAAACAACACAACTTCTGTACAGAACCCATATTAACATACAAAGGACACAAAATACACATATGTCCAGCAGTTGCTAATGTCACAAAGATACCAGTATCACAGGGCTAACAAAACGTCATCACAAGGCTACCACCCCCAACTTAAGATCATGCATTGCCCCCAATGCAGAAAAACAAAAACAAAGAGTGTAAGGGGTTCCCTGAGGCGCACTAAGCGCTATGGGAGTCAGTAGCCTGCTCTGTGCTAGGAGGGTCACTCTCCGAGGCTGCATAGGAAGCATAGAATTCCCTCACAAGGGTCTCATTATACTCAGTGGGTGGCTTGGCAAAGCACTCCCATCTCCGTGCTTTTATGTTTTCCAGTATATGGGGGTACTGGTCTTTCAATCCGTTCAAACTCAATTGTTTTTCGGCCAGGATGTTGCGCTTGGTCAGTCCCTCTCTATATAGTTGCCTGGACCCCTCGACCCCAAATCGGAGTTGGAAGTCTTCTCCTTGTTTCCTTCTCTCCTCAGCCTCTAAATTGACTGAGGGCCTGAGCTCCTCCTCCTCAGACTGGGAGGGGCTTGGCACAATTTTCTGTATCCGCAAACACTTTGCCTGTGATGTCTGGCGACTGGTGGAAACCCTTTTTGATGCAGAAGAAGAGTGTTTCTTTGGAGCCATAGCTGCACAATGGTGAGGTGTAAGTGACATTATTAGCAAGACTGAGAGGAATCAGACAAAATTCAAAGAAAAAGAAGAAATGCAACCTAATTCCGCAGTCGCAAAACCATAATGCGGACCGCCGAATCACCGCAAACATGTTAGTCACAAATGACTCTCACTCTGCGATGGGTTATGTGATCGCACAACCATTATGGGGACCGCATAACCATTGCAGAATGGACTTGCCCAAAACCTAGTTTACACAATGCGATCGCATAACCCGCAAAGCAGAGAATGCGATCGCAGAACAGCCGCAAAATGGAAGGCTCAAAACTGGGAGTTCTGTGCAACTCTGCGGTAGATTTGCGGTCCGCATTTCAATTATGCGACCGCATACTCACCGCATTCACCGTCTTCATAAGAAGACTTAGGGTTCGATTTTGCGGCCAAAATGCGGACCGCATTCCCACTATGCGGGCCGCAGATGCCTTCGTCTACACGGTTCTCCCAAGCTTGTAACAATGGCGGACCCATTTCTTTCTACCCATTTCCCCCAAATCATTTTCAACCCAGGATCAATTAAATATGGAGAAATAACTACACATAGAATCATATAACATATTTTTGCAACAGGGATGAATGAAAATCACCACTTACACAGTGGGGATCGTAAACACGACGAGGGAGGAACGGGTACATACCAGCAAGGTTTTATGAGTGGAACAAAGCAAATCCTTTGGTCTCGAGCGATTTGAGCTTGAACGGTTCGATTGTTGTTCGTGTTTTCCCCCTTTTTTGTTCTTTCTTTCTTTTCGTTTCGCTTTCTTTGTTCTTTTTGGTTTTACCCCCCCCCCCCTTTTTCTTTTTTCTTTTTTTTTTTGTTTTAAGTGAGTGAGAGACGAGAGAAGTGCGGTTACTTACCTTGTCAACTCTGCGGTAGGTAGGGCACCGCATAACACGAGTGCGACCGCATGTGTGTTATGCGGTGAGGTTAAGGGACCAGCTGAAAGGTGACAAATGCGGTGAACAATGCGGTCGCATAAGTGAAATGCGGTCCGCAGAGTGCACCATCTCATCGCATTTTGCACCCCAATTTGAACCAAACTTTCTGTTGGGGTTTACGATCAAAATGCGGTCTGCATAGTGAAAATGCGACCGCATATGTGTAGCAAACTTCACATGGTGGTTTTTCTTCCCTTTTTTATGTACCTCTACCAAGTGTAGTGATCTTTTGAACCCCCTGCACTCTAACACACACTTTAAATTGCTCAAATAAATCTATCTATCAACAATTAAAAATTCAAAAAACAAAAGAGTGTTACCACACATGGGTTGCCTCCCATGAAGCGCTTGATTTAACGTCGCGGCACGACGAAGTTGATGTTCCTTTGGATTCACTCAATGGTCGGACACGGACCATCTTTTAGAGCCAGCTGCTCCACCACATGTTTTTCTCCATCTGTGCCCAGGTAATGCTTGATGCGTTGGCCATTTACCTTGAATGTCCGGGACCCGTCTTCCGATGCCAGTTCCACAGCTCCATAAGGAGAGACACTTACCACTTTGAACGGACCGGACCATTTGGATTTAAGCTTGCCCGGAAACAATTTGAGCCTGGAGTTAAAGAGCAAAACCAAGTCACCTGACTTAAACTCCCTTTTCAAGATCTTCTTGTCATGGACGAACTTCATCCTTTCCTTATACACAGCTGCACTTTCATATGCATGGAAACGGAATTCCTCCCTTTCATTGAGTTGTGTCAACCTCGAATTTGCAGCTTCACCCCAATCCAAGTTCAACCTTTTTAGAGCCCACATAGCTTTGTGTTCCAATTCTACAGGTAGATGACAAGCTTTGCCGAAGACTAACCGATATGGAGATGTACCAATAGGAGTTTTGTACGCCGTGCGTTATGCCCACAATGCGCCATCTAGCTTCCTTGACCAGTCTGTCCTGTTTGCATTGACAGTTTTTGCTAGAATGTTCTTGATCTGCCGATTGGAAACCTCAACTTGACCACTAGATTGGGGATGATAAGGTGTGGCCACCTTGTGCTTGACGCCATATTTTTCTAGCAGCCCCGTAAAAGCCTTGTTACAAAAGTGAGACCCACCATCACTAAGAATGGCCCTAGGCGTGCCAAACCGAGTGAATATGTTTTTCTTCAAAAACGCGGTCACACTTCTTGCCTCATTGTTAGGCAAAGCAATTGCCTCAACCCATTTGGACACATAGTCCACAGCTACCAAGATATATTTCATCCCATAAGAGCTCACAAATGGACCCATAAAGTCGATGCCCCACACATCGAAGATTTCTATCTCCATCACAAAGCTCATGGGCATTTCATGCCTCTTGGAGATTGATCCTTGCCTTTGCTAGATGTCATGCCTCTTGGAGACCACTACATTCAAGTACCTTGGCCGCCATTCGATTTCCCCCATGATGACCCCCAACCGGCGAGTCATGGCATTCTTTTAGAATAGGCATAACTTCTTCTTCGGGAACACATCTTCGGATGATGTTGTCGGCACAAACACAGAACAAGTATGGCTCTTCCCAATAATATTGCCGACAATCTCTCAAGAACTTCTTCTTTTGATAAGACTCCAACCCCTCTGGAATAAGGTCATTCACCAAATAGTTAGCAATGTCGGCATACCATGGAGCAAAAGTGCTAGATAGTGCCAAGATGTGTTCATCCGGGAATGCATCATTGATTTCAAGATCTCCCTTTGGTCTCCCTGCTTCCTCAAGCCTTGATAAGTGATCCGCTACTTGATTTTGAGTTCCCTTGCGATCCTTGACCTCGAAATCAAACTCTTGCAACAGTAAAACCCATCGAAGCAACTGTGGCTTTGCATCCTTCTTTGCCATAAGGTAGCGAAGAGCAGCATGATCCGTGTACACTATCACCTTGGATCCCAACAAATAAGCCCGGAACTTCTCAAAGGCATAAACAATGGCAAGAAGCTCTTGTTCAGTCACCGTGTAATTCATTTGCGCCCCATTAAGTGTCTTGCTTGCATAATAGACCGGGTGGAGAACCTTGTTGTGATGTTGGCCAAGCATTGCTCCAATAGCTACACCACTAGCGTCACACATGAGCTCGAAAGGAAGAGACCAATCGGGTGTGACAATAATAGGTGCCGTGGTGAGCCTTAGCTTCAATTCCTCAAAAGCTTTGAGGCATTTTTCATCAAACACAAATTTGGCGTCTTTCTCAAGGAGCTTGCACATAGGATTTGCAATTTTGGAAAAATCCTTGATGAACCGCCTATAAAATCCGGCATGCCCTAAGAAACTTCGAACACCTTTCACGGAAGTAGGTGGAGGAAGCTTGGAAATAATCTCGATCTTAGCCCGGTCAACCTCAATGCCATTCTTTGAAATTTTATGCCCCAATACGATGCCTTCCTCCACCATGAAGTGGCATTTCTCCCAATTTAACACAAGGTTGGTTTCCTCACATCTCTTAAGCACTTGTCTAAGATTGTTAAGACAATGCTCAAAAGAGTCACCTACTACCGAGAAGTCATCCATGAAGACCTCTAGAAAATCCTCCACCATGTCGGAGAAAATGGACATCATGCACCTTTGAAAAGTAGCCGGAGCATTGCACAAACCAAATGGCATCCGACTAAAGGCAAAAGTTCCATAGGGACAAGTGAATGTTGTTTTCTCTTGATCCTCTAATGCGATGTTGATTTGGTTGTAGCCGGAATATCCGTCAAGGAAACAATAGAATGACCTTCCCGCTAGCCGATCAAGCATTTGATAAATAAAGGCATAGGGAAATAGTCTTTGCATGTTGCACTGTTGAGCTTCCGGTAATCCATACACACCCTCCAACCGGTCACCGTTCTTGTTGGGATGAGCTTATTTTTATCATTTTCAATTACGGTCATGCCTCCCTTTTTCGGTACACATTGCACCGGGCTCACCCAAGAACTATCGGCAATAGGGTAGACCACCCCGGCATCCAACCACTTGATGATTTCCTTTTTTACCACCTCTTGCATCGACGGGTTCAACCGTCGTTGATCCTCCACACTTGGCTTCGTGTCACTTTCCAATTGGATCTTGTGTTCACAAATTCCCGCGGGAATCCCTTGGATGTCTGCAATTGTCCATCCAATGGCTTGCCTATGCTTCTTCAAGACTTCCAATAATTGCTCTACCTGCACATCATTTAACAAAGACGAAACGATTACGGGTAAAGTATCATTAGAGCCAAGAAATTTATACCTTAGGTGCGGTGGGAGTGGCTTGAGCTCTAGTTGTGGTGGCTCAATGATTGATGGCTTGGCGGGAGGTGTGGCCCTATTCTCCAAGTCAAAAGAAAGCTTTGCCGGAGTGTAAGTGTAGGATCCAAGACCCTCCAATGCATTTACCGACTCCATGTACCCATCCATGTCTTCACCATCAAAGTTAACCAAGATACCCGCCAATGCCTCACCAAGGCATTGTTCTTCCATTTTCATTTCGACGGCACCTTCTACCTCATCAAAAACATCTATCACTAAAGTGCTCTCATACTCCTGGGGTAATTTCATACCCTTGCTCTCTTGAAATGTGACTTCTTCATCATTCACCTGGAATTTAATTTCATTCCGCTTCGAATCCATGAGTGCCCTTCCCGTGTCTAGGAATGGTCTCCCCAAAATGATAGGGATCTCTTTATCAACCGCACAATCAAGAATTACAAAATCAGCGGGCAAATGAAACTTCCCCACTTTTACAAGTACATCGTCAACAATTCCCACCGGGCGTTTGATTGACCGATCGGCCATTTGCAATCTCATACTAGTGGGCCTTGGCATACCTAACCCCGCTTGCTTATAGATGGCAAGAGGTATTAATTTGATGCTAGCCCCATTATCACATAAGGATCTTGCAAAATCACGGGCCCCGATGGTGCAAGGAATGGTGAAAGCTCCCGGGTCTTCTTTCTTTTGGACTTTGGTTGTTGCAATAATGGAGGTAACCCGGTGAGTCATGTTTACTACCTCATTCTTTGTGGTCTTCTTTTTGGTGATCAAATCCTTTAAATATTTAGCAAACCCCGACATCTCTTGAAAAGCTTCCACAAATGGAATATTCACCGTTAATTGCTTGAGAATGTCGTAGAATTTTTCAAGTTTGCTATCATCAATCTTTCTCGCGAGCCTTTGAGGGGGGGGGGGGGGGAGGTCTAGGAATAGGTGGAAGAGCTTTTGGTGTCTCCTTCACTTTTTCCTTCACCTCTTCCCGGTTCTCTTTTTGCACTTTCACCTCCTCCGGAATCTTTTCAACTTCGCCAACACTTGGCTCTTCAACCTCAACCTTTTGTTCGGACTCTTCTTCTTCAACCGTTTGTTCATCCTCTCCGTGTAGCACTTTCCCACTCCTAGTAGTTATCGCCATGACGTGAGAAGTTGGGCCACTCCCACTACCTCTTGGATTTGCAGCGGTGTCACTAGGGAGTGTTCCCTTTTGTTTTGGATTCTGCTCTTTGGAGAGGTCTCTCATTTGCATCTCCAATTTTTGGATGGAGGCGGTATGAGATCCAACAACCTCGGTCATGTTCCTCATGGAAGCATCGGATTTTTCTTGATTTTGCAACACTCGCTCAAGCATAGCTTCCAACTTAGATTCACTAGAAGACCCTTGGTTCGAATATTGACCCTTTTGGAGGAACATAGGGGTTTGAACTCCGGTTAGAAAAGTTGTTGTTGTTGTTCCAATTCCCTTGGTTTGAGCCACCTTGGTCATGTCTCCATTGTTGGTTGCCTTGCCCTTGCGGGTTTGGCCTCCATTGACTTTGTTGCCCCTGACCCTGATAATGTTGTCTCTGATACCCTCCTTGAGGGTTGTTGATGTAGTTAGCTTCTTCAAACTCTTCATTGGAGATGGGTTGCACATCCTCGACTACATTCACCTTTTTTGTTTGATTTTCCGTGAACATTTTTTTCAACACATTTACATTTGTGGCCAACCCTGCAATTATTTGGTCTCTCTCTTGATTCTCTTTGATCAAGTTGGTCAAGGAAGGAGAACCATATGCAACTCCAGCCCGAAGTATCCTCAGAATGCCAAGCTTGATTGTGTTTTGCCATCTTGTCAAGTATTTGCGTAACTCTTGCAAATGACTTGTCCATAAAAGATCCGTCCGCCACATTCTTCGCTATAGCTTGGTTCATAGGATCCAAACCCATATAAAATTTCTCTAGCAAGATTGAATCTGGAAAGCCATAATTGGGAGACCTCACCAAATATAATTTCAATCGATCCCATGCCTCATGTAAGTGTTCCCCTGGTTGTTGCTTGAAGAAGAAGATCTTATCTCGAAGCTCAGACTTCTTGCTCTGTGGGAACCATTTTGCTAGAAATGCCCGGACAAGTTCAGGCCAAGACCGAATGGAATTTGGTAGCAAGTTTTGAAGCCACCTCCTTGCGTCTCCAGCTAGTGAGTACTTGAAGACCCTTAACCTTAGGGCATCATCTGAGACATGGTTCTGCTTATGCATAGCACATACTCCCAAGAAGTTCCTAAGGTGTTGCGTTGGATCATCATCAGTAGAATTCCTGAAAAACCCCTCCGCTTTAAGCATTAGGATTAGACCATGTTCCACTTTGAAGGTTGAGGCACCAATAGACGGAGGTACAATAGCATTGGTATCGTCAATGTACTCATCTATGTCCGCAAAAGGATTTTCTTCCACTTCTTCCTCGTAGTCAGACATGTTTTCCTATCAACACCAAGCAAAGCAAGCGAAGAGTGATGGAATAGAATAAGACGTAAAGTAAAGCACACACTAAATAGTCAATTCAAAACCGTATTCCCCGGCAATGGCGCCAAAATTTGATACGCTCAAATTACACTTTTATAAATTGTGTAAGGCGGTCTATGTCAAATATAATAACCCAACAAGGTTGGGGTCGAATCCCACAGGGAATATGTGTGAAAAGGTTACTACAATAGTGTGTTGCCCGACTAAAGTCGTAATTTTATCCAGTTAACGGTAACAAGAGTGTGAATTAATAGTGACAAGAGTATGAATTGAGTTTGTTTTGAAGTAGCAACTAATTGGAATATTGAAAGTGTAATTAATAGGATTAAAGAAACCAAGGTTGTGTCCCCTTTAAAGAAGTGTAATGATATCGGTGTTAATATGATATATTTCTAATGGAAGGTCCTCCTTATATGCAAATGATGTCTAAATGACTACCATGCGTCGAATCGGCCTCCACGCGCGCCGAATCTATCCAAAATCAGAACGAGGACGTCAAAATATGCCAAGGGAATAAAGCACAAGCGAAAACAATCGATAACGGGCACTAATCCCAAAATTAGCGAAACCCGAGCCCCAGGCCCACTTCTCGAAACCCGATAAAATTAACATCAATGGGATCCTCATCCTCTCACGAGTTCATACATATCAAATTTACCAAAATCCGACCTCATATGGTCACTCAAACTCTAAAAATTCACTCTCCAATCTCAAGCCCTAATTTCCAAACTCTTCCTCTAATTTCCCACAAATTTTTCATGATTAAACAATGAAATAATCACCATAAACACAAGGTGTAAAGCCCAAGTAGCTTACCTCTGTGGATACACTTGATCCCCTCTTGAAATCACAGCTTGGAGCTCCAAAATCGCACCAAAATGGTGAACAAATGACTGAATATCGTGAAGGGGCATTTTTATACATTCTGCCCAGCATTTCCGCACCTGCGATCCCATTAGCGCATCTGCGCCCCCGCTTCTGCGGAAAACATCCGCTTCTGTGGATTTCTCTAATGACACCAGGCCCCGCATCTGCGACCCCTCAACCGCATCAGCGGTACCGTATTTGCGGTTCAACGTCTGCTTCTGCGGAATCACTTGAGTTCCCAAAAATCGCATATCCGATAAACAATCCGCACCTGCGGCTCCGCAGGTGCGGTCCCACACCGCATCTGCGGTTCCTGGCAATTCTCAACAAATCCGCTTCTGCGACAAAATATCCGCTTATGCGGCGCCGCATCTGCGGTCCCCAATCCGCAAATGCGAAAATACCAGTAGCAGCAATATCAGCTGCTGCAACAAAATTCCAACTTCTCCGCTAACCATCCGAAATCACCCCGAGGCCTTCGGGACCTGAACCAAAGGCTCCAACATATCCCAATACCTTATACAAACTTGTTCGAATCATCAAAACACTTTAAATAACATCAAATCAACTAAAACACCTCGGATTCAAGCCTAAGTTTCTAAAATCTTCCGTATTCCGCTTTTGATAAAAAACCCAACTAAATCACGTCCGAATAACTTGAAATTTTGCACACACATCCCAAATGCCACAACGGAACTACTTCCACTTCCGGAATTTCATTCCGACCTCTATTTCAAAATCTCACCTATCAACCGGAAAACGCCGAAATCTCAATTTTGCCAATTCAAGCCTAAACCTTCCACGGACTTCCAAAATGCATTCCGATCACGCTCCCAAGTCTCAAATCACTTAACG
Source organism: Nicotiana attenuata (assembly GCF_001879085.1). NCBI lineage: Eukaryota > Viridiplantae > Streptophyta > Magnoliopsida > Solanales > Solanaceae > Nicotiana > Nicotiana attenuata. Next base: position 114,085 of record NW_017670772.1, on the reverse strand, counting down.
GAGCTAACCAAATCATAGAATTTCCGATCCGAGATCATATACAAACAAGTCAAATCTTGGTCAAACCTTTCAAATTTCACGCTTCAAACTTAGAACTGTTCTTCCAATTTCATTCCGATTACCCGGAAAACCAAAACCAATGTTTTACATAAGTCATAATACATCACACGGGGCAAGTCATGCCCGAGAACTGGCGAGCAAAGTGCAAAAGCTCTAAACGACCGGTCGGGTCGTTACATTCTCCCCCACTTAAACATATGTTCGTCCTCGAACGTGCCCAGAGTTGTTCCAAAAGCCAACCAATTGCTGAATAACCTTACCATGCACATATGCGGGGGGTGATCCCACGTCACCCTATCTCATATAAGTCTGATAACACATTGTAACTAAAATTTCACAATCCAATCTAGCCCACAAACCTTAGAACCACATTTCTATTTCAGAAATCATCCACAAGATCAGAATCTCACATCTATACTCTGAATAAGCCCGAACAAGTCGTAATAACCCATACCTGCAACCTAAGGTGAATTTACATGATATACCACATAACTCAACACTGGCGGCGATAACTTCTAATCACAGCAGCTGCACACAACAACCGAATACCGATAGAAAACCTCTTATCAACCAAGGTCTCATCCCAACACTTTCATATACTGCCCATGATAAATAAAACACACAGTAAGCCATAACCATACCTTAGATCAACCATTCATGAAGCCTCTTCTCCTTTGGCAAAAACCATAGCAAATTTCTAAGCCAACGCTCGATATTTATCCTTCCAACGTGCTAAACTTGAATCCGTTCGTATTCATTAATGATCCCAACGATCTCATCTAATCACAAACAACCACTCTGGTGACATGACACCTCAATACAGACTAAAGCCGTAACTTGCACAATCCGCGCACCAATAAGAAATAATTCGAACCTACTCCACTCATGATAATGACTCAAATGAAAGAGCTGTACCTCAAGCTCAACGGTACCACCACAACAAAAGGCTGAGAACCCATCTCACATTGTAGAAATAGAACACATGAATCTAGCCCGCAAGGTCATATCTCCACATAACTTCGCTGCCATGCGCGATCCTATCCAAATACTGCTCCACATGAAACACCTCAAGTCACTCTGCTCGAAATTGACGACCACGCGCAATTGATGTCTAGAACCAAAGCAAATCATCATGACCACAGTGAAGCAAATACATAGCACTACTCAACCCAAAAGGATATATCTGATACGCCATACGCCGAGCAATATCCAATACTCATTCCCGCTCGACTTCCACTAAGAAACCCCAATGGAACCGCACCATCTGTGCCTATACCCAACAAATCATAACGCCTTGTAACACAGAAAAGGTAACTCATAGATCTCCCCAGATTACTAATAAGTTTAATAACAATCGAATCAACACATCCCTCAACAATACAATCCGGAGCCAACCAAGCCGACTCAAGTTAGAACACGTATCCACATTGGCCTGCCAACGATCTCCTTATCAAGGAATCCTGAAGTTGCTCCTTTAACTCCTTTAACTCTGCCGGTGCCATACGATACGGTGCCCGGCATCAAATCAATACCGAAATCAACAACCTTGCCTGGAGACATGCCCGACCACAAGAAACACATCCGAAAAGTCCCTCACCACCGGAACTGAATCAATATGAGGAGCCTCTGCACTGTTATGGATCACAAGAGCCAAAATAAGAAAGACAATCCTTCCCAGCCATCCGCTGGGCCTTCGGAATATAAAACCACTCTACTAAGGACATAATCCGTCGAACCTCGCCGCTCGGTCCGTGGCATACCCGGAATAACCAACATCGTCGCTGTAGCGCAATAGCTCCGAATGATACAACACTGAGACAACCAGTCCATACCCAATATCACCTCCAAAATCTAACGTACCAAGCAGCAAAAGATCCCCTCGGGTCTCCAAACCCCGATAGTCACTGAACGGTGCCGATACACACGACCCACAACCACAACATAGCCTGAATATGAGAACTCCCAGTCTCCAACTCCATATAGCACACGAATCACATATCCGATTCCAATTCCACCGTCCGAGCACATACCGCATCTCTAATATCCAGTCACTCCATGAGAGATACTCTAACATTCTTCTGTGCCTCCAAGAAAACTCGAATATCAGCAGTCGATCTAACAAGAAAGTGGCGCAATACCACCGAAGTACCATCAACTTAATCACATTGCCTTTTTCTGAAACATATACCCTCGTCAAATTACCTCTAACTAGCAATACCATTTCCTTAATCATCTGAAGATCATCTCTCCAATTATCTGAAACCGCTCGTGCTGCCTGAGAATTTATGGCCTTCCGTTCAGAACTGAACCGCAACCATACACAACCAAATCTCAACCTCCACACATACCGCATATACCAATCCATCCTAAAATAACATGAGAATTTCATATCCCTTCCGAGCCACAAACAACTATGTACTCAACCAACTAAGAACTTTTCCATTGATCCCATTCTAGAAGAAAATCACTATACATCCCAAGCTCCTCATGCCAGCAGAAAATATGCATCTCTAGCCTCAGTAGAAAACAACAAGAACTCTCCGAGTCCCCATTGCACAAACAAGCCTGTCAGGACTGAATCCTCCTAGCTCATCCAACCTACGCAGGCCACTAAAACCCAAGAGCATTACCGCGAAATACCTGGAGAAACTCATTACCTCGTAAACACCCAAAGAACTAATCATATCCTTACCATACCGATCTGGCCTACTACCAAGCTATCCCATCTATCCGAGCTCCCTTCTGATTTACCTTCAATTGATACTCCTTCTTACCATAACATCACATTTCCTCAACCTAAACTCACCACACGAGACCCAAGCATAATACCACACAGCCTAAGGCTCATAACCCACTGAATACTCTTTTAAATGTTCCCAAAAGCACCATATTCAAGATACCTACCCTGAAAGGACTTACTGCGAATCTAAAGCCATTACCTTCACCTTCCCGATACTGATATATAGAATCCCATAATTAATATAGAAAATACCACAAGTCTTGCCATCTTCCACTAAAAACTCAGTTTCTAGCCATAAGTACAACTTGCAAATTTCCACTTGTTACATGTAAACCCCAGAACGCATTAGAACCATTCTCCATAGTCATCCACTCTACAAACTGCAATTAGCCCGATCAAAAGGACTGAACAACCTGCGCCTCATTAGCACTTCTGACACTGCAGCATATAACCCTACCTAGATGCAACCAAACCACTTTCCTTTCCTATGCACTGAGCGTTCTTTATCAACCCCAACTCAAGACATTCCGTGATTCTCAAACACCTATGAAGCATGATATAACCTTACCCTAGTCAAAAATTCTTCCTTTACTCGAGCCATCCTCGGGCTCAATCTCTGCAAACCATAACTGATTCACCAGCACGCCTCAAACTGGAACTAACATAGCACATGATCGTGCAATCAGCTAATCAACAGCAACCTCCCCCACTTGGCTCGAAGCCATAGATCAAAACACACACAATAACCCCTAACGCATATACTTATTTGCTGCCATAATACCACAATGAGATTAGTTCAATCCTTCATAAGCTCGTGGAACACAGACCATCTGGTACTTTATATCTTCTGCAACTCATACCGCAACATGACATTTACTTCACTCCCAACTAGGAAACATGAAAAGATTCTTCACACACCCCTAACTCGGGGCTATACCTCAAATCAAGACGGAAATCAGGCACCTAATAGTTCTTCTATCCTCCAGCAGACCCTTCTCGTCGCTCTCAAATCATACGAGTACATCTCGCAATCACATCACCCTCATCACGTAACTATCTAGTCATTACTCCCCTTAATAAGGACACAACAGAACATATAGATCCAGAAACACGTGCTCACACAATCAGCACCTCGGTGCTCAAGCTATAGGCAAAAATCCGGCCTCAAGTCCTCCAGACTGGCCCAACATCAGCACATAGAGATCACATCTTGCCCCTCAATCAGGGATTCACAAGCCATCGATGCACATCTGATACTGAGCGCTCGTTCGTGCATACAAATGCGTGGAAGGAATTTCAAGAGTTATATTTCAAGCTAAATCAAAGACGCACGATAAGAGTTCAAGAATGTGAAGTTTTTCCTAAAGGTTCTGCAGCCTCTCGAGGATAAATACAGACGTCTCCGTACCGATCCGCGAGACTCTACTAAACCTGCTCATGACTCGTGAGACCTATGTAACCTATGCTCTGATACCAACTTGTCACGACCCTAAACCCAGACCCGATCGTGATGACGCCTCTCGTGAAGACAAGGCCAGCCGACACATTTTCCAATTCGAAGCTAAACAGCTAAACAGCAATACAACAAGCTAAAACATGATTCAATAATGCTAAACAGCGGATAATATCATATCAAGGCGGAAGTACAACCCAAACACAGCCCAAACCGGGGTGTCACTAGTCATGAGCATCTAGTAAGTCTAAATACAACTGACAAAGTCTGGAATGTACTAAGTACAGACTAATAAAATAAGGAGGGCGAAAAGCAGTGCTGCGAACGCCAGCAGCTACCTTGCTAAACTTCGATAACTCTGCCTCCGATCAGCCAAAACCCGCTACCGAGTGTAGAATACCTGAATCTGCGCACATGGTGCAGGGAGTAAAGTGAGTACTCCAACTCAGTGAGTAATAATCATAAATAAAGACTGAGTGATAAGAAATCACGAAAAGTGCATCAACATGCTGTATAGAAGTGGTACAAAACTAGTAAGAAAGCAATGAAGCTGTAAAATCCCTTAACACATCTTAGCTCAGTTTAAAACTCTTTGAAAATAGATTTTTCAACAGTTACGCAAATGAATGCAGAACAACTAGTGCAGATAAGCACAGAAATTCGTCGCTCGGGAGCAAATACACAATTAAGCAAGTAAATGACAGGCAAATAAGAAAGATAAGCACATAAGGTTCGCCCCTCGGGCACAATGTCAACAAATCCGCCCCTCGGGCAATATCTCAGAACAGTACCAGCCCCTCGGGCAATAACATAGAACAATACCAGCCCTGCGGGCTATATCTCACATCACACAGGGTACCCGCGCTCACTGGGGGTGTGCAGACTCCTGGAGGGTCCCCTTACGGCCCAAGCACAATATCAAGCCATCTCGTGGCACCATAAATAGGTCCTCAACCTCATATCAATATCAAGCCACCTCGTGGCGTATAAATCTCAGGCCCTCGGCCTCATAATCAGTATCAGTGTATCACCGCTACGGCGTGCAGCCCGACCCAAAAGATATCCTCACAACACAGGCTTTCGGCCTTACTTAGTCAAAAATCACATAAGCCTCTCGGGCAACAGTAAAACAGTGTTTCTCAGCCCAAAACATCATTTAAATATCATTCGAGTATTAAAACTGAGTGAACATGGCTGAGTTTTGAAAACAGTGGAAAATAACATGATGAGTTCAAGTAATAAGTCAAAACAGTGAGCAAATGTCAACAAAACCCCCCGAAGGGTTCAAATAGTTGGCACGAAGCCCAAATATGGCATGCAACCCAAATAATGATGATAACAAATAGATTTCAGTCAAATACGCGATAAAATCATCAATCAGGACGGACCAAGTCACAGTCCCCAATAGTGCACGACCCCACGCTCGTCGTCAAGCGTGTGACTCACCTCAATATAGCACTACGATGTGCAATCCGGGGTTTCAAACCCTCAGAACATCATTTACAATCATTACTCACCTCGAACCGGCTACATCTCTAGCTCGCGACGCCTTTGCCCCTCGAATCGGCCACCACGCGCGTCGAATCTATCCAAAATCAGAACGAGGACGTCAAAATATGCCAAGGGAACAAAGCCCAAGCGAAAACAATCGATAACGGGCACTAATCCCGAAATTAGGAAAACCCGAGCCCCGGGCCCGCTTCTCGAAACCCGATAAAATTAACATCAATGGGATCCTCATCCTCTCACGAGTTCATACATATCAAATTTACCAAAATCCGACCTCATATGGTCACTCAAACTCTAAAAATTCACTCTCCAATCTCAAGCCCTAATTTCCAAACTCTTCCTCTAATTTCCAACAAATTTTTCATGATTAAACAATGAAATAATCACCATAAACACAAGGTGTAAAGCCCAAGTAGCTTACCTCTGTGGATACACTTGATCCCCTCTTGAAATCATAGCTTGGAGCTCCAAAATCGCACTAAAATGGTGAACAAATGACTGAAAATCGTGAAGGGGCATTTATATACATTCTGCCCAGCATTTCCGCACCTGCGATCCCATAAGCGCATCTGCGCCCTCGCTTCTACGAAAAAACATCCGCTTCTGTGGATTTCTCTAATGACACCAGGCCCCGCATCTGCGACCCCTCAACCGCATCAGCGGTTCAACGTCTGCTTCTGCGGAATCACTTGAGTTCCCAAAAATCGCATCTACGATAAACAATCCGCACCTGCGGCTCTGCAGGTGCGGTCCAACACCGCATCTGCGGTTCCTGGCAATTCTCAACAAATCCGCTTCTGCGACAAAATATTCGCTTATGCGGCGCCGCATCTGCGGTCCCCAATCCGCAGATGCGAAAATACTAGAAGCAGCAATATCAGCTGCTGCAACAAAATTCCAACTTCTCTGCTAACCATCCGAAATCACCCCGAGGCCTTCGGGACCTCAACCAAAGGCTCCAACATATCCCAATACCTTATACAAACCTGTTCGAATCATCAAAACAATTTAAACAACATCAAATCAACTAAAACACCTCAGATTCAAGCCTAAGTTTCTAAAATCTTCCGAATTCCGCTTTTGATCAAAAACCCAACTAAATCACGTCCGAATAACCTGAAATTTTGCACACACATCCCAAATGCCACAACGGAACTACTTCCACTTCCGGAATTTCATTCCGACCTCTATATCAAAATCTCACCTATCAACCGGAAAACTCCGAAATCTCAATTTCGCCAATTCAATCCTAAACCTTCCACGGACTTCCGAAATGCATTCCGATCACGCTCCCAAGTCTCAAATCACTTAACAGAGCTAACCAAATCATAGAATTTCCGATCCGAGATCATATACAAACAAGTCAAATCTTGGTCAAACCTTTCAAATTTCACGTTTCAAACTGAGAACTGTTCTTCCAATTTCATTCCAATTACCCTGAAAACCAAAACCAACGATTTACATGAGTCATAATACATCACACGGGGCAAGTCATGCCCGAGAACTGGCGAGCAAAGTGCAAAAGCTCTAAACGACCGGCCGGGTCGTTACATCCTGACTCACTTATGACTCATTAGACCTAAGGGAACCAAGTGCTCTAATACCATGTTGTCACGACCCAAAATCCACTAAGGGTCGTGATGGTGCCGGACACCACTGTCAGGCAATCCAACACCATATAACTAGTAAATTCTTGGTTTAATAGTTTTGAAATCATTCCTTTTAAACATTAAACAATAAATAATAAACTTCACTGAAGAAATAATGATGTCTTTGCAAAATTTATGTACAGAAAAATCGCGAAATCATCCTAGAACCCAGTGTCACAAGTGCATGAGCATATTCTAGGAAAAACAAGAGGTAACACAATATCTGTCCAGAATACAAATTGGACAGAAAGGAAAATACAATACAATGCTCTGAAGGAGACTCTGCTGGCTGCGGGTCGTCTCGAGAGTTGCAGCTCACCTAAATCTCCATATCAACCAGACCGCTGCGCCCAACTAGGCCACTAGACATACATGTGCCTTTGCAACAAAAATGCACAGCAAGTGTAGTATGAGTACAAAAACAACGTGTACCCAGTAAGTATCTCGTCTAACCTCGAATAAGTAGTGATGAGGGGTCGACTTTGACACTTACTAGTGGTCCAATAATATACTGATAATATAGTAAATCAAGGATGTTTATAAAAACGGCTGTAACTTAATAGCATGAAGCAAGTAAACAATACTTTTATTAATAGGGAATTTCCAAATTCGTTTTCATCATTTATACATTTATCTCAAGCCAGGGAGGCAATATCATCATTTATAAATTTGCAAGTCAAGCAGTACAAGCATACGCAAATCATGCCGAGGTCGTACGGTCCGATCCAACAATATTTAAACTGTGCACTACCAGAGGATCAAATGGCGCGAACCATAGATGCATCTATTTAATCTACCGAGGCGTTCGGCCCGTTCCACAAAAGATAAACACATTCAAACAGTTAATCAACAGCTCATCAAAAGGAAATTATCTAAGGAAATGGCAATTCCTCTTTTAATAGTCAAGAAAATGTTGTTTAGCTTTTTAGAAGTTTAATAACCAAGTTCCATATTATTTAAGTATTTTTTTAAATTGACAATAAGGTTGCAAATGTTACGAGTAAAGCATGCTTTTTGGTCCTAGATTACCCGGACTTAAACAAAATAGTAGCTACGCACGGACCCTCATCACCTCGTGCGTTCGTAGTCCCCACAAATAGAAGCTCATATTAAATTATTTTACCTATGCGGATAATTCCCTCTTATAAGGTTAGAAAGGAGACTCACCTCGCTCCGAAGTTCCATAACTGGCTTCCAAGCCTTTCCGATGATCCAAATCGATGCACAACGCTCCAAAACTAGCCAGTAATTATCGTCGTATGCCCCGGAAGATAGATTGTTACGAGCTATACTTGGTATTCAGGTATCTACTTCAAAAGAAACTTGTCTAAAACTACCTATAGGTGGCAGGGGTCGGGTTATTGATGTGAGGTGGATCCAGAAAAGGGGTGGTTCTAGTTATAATCCCGAAACGATTCGTGTATATATTTTACAGAAACGTGAAATCAAAGTAGGCGATAAAGTAGCTGGAAGACACGGAAATAAAGGTATCATTTCCAAAATTTTGCCTAGACAAGATATGCCTTATTTACAAACCCATTAATATATGCTCAAACACTCATTATAACCCAATTTATAACAATTTCTAACCCCGATCAAAAAGTCGATAAAAATCACCCTCGGGCCCACGTGCCCGGATTTCGAAATTTTTCGAAGATAAAGTTTACCCATAACCTCACGAGATCAAATATATAATTTACTCGCAATTTCAAGTCCAGATCGTGGTCAAAATCCAATAATACAAATTTTCTATGTTTTCCTCAAAATCCCAAATTTTCCACTAATTTCCATGTTAAAACATATACATAATCGATGTATTTAACTCAAACTAGTATGAACCACTTACTCATGCTTGGTGGTGAAAATGGCACTCCCAAGTTGCTCTAAAATCGGCTCCCATGAAAGAAAATGGAGTGAAAATGAGTCTAACCCCGATTTTAAAGAGACCTTACTGCCTCCTGCCTTTTCGCACTTGCGGCCACTTGACCGCTTCTGCGGTTCCGCAGGTGCGGCCTGACCACCGCTTCAACGGTCTTCCACAAGCTGCCCCCTTTCCGCTTCTGCGCTCCCCCTACCGCAGGTGCCGTCCCGCTTCTGCGTCGAGATGACCGCATCTGCGGTCTCTGCACTTCCAACCCAAAACCACATCTGCGGCCCTCATGGCCGCTTCTGCGGCTCCGTACCTGCGGCCCAATCCTCGCAGGTGCGGTTACACCAGAAAACAGCTGCTTCATTTCTTCTTCAAATTCCAAAATTGATCCGTTAACCATCCGGAATCCACCCGAGGCCCCCGGGACCCCGTCCAATCACACCAACCAGTCCCATAACATAATGCGGACCTGCTCGAGGCCACAAATCACATCAAACAATGCTAAGATCACAAATCACACTCCATTTCAAATTTGATGAACTTTAGAACTTCGAACTTCTTCATTCGATGTCGAAACCTATCAAATCACCTCCCATTGACCTCAAATTTTGCACACAAGTCATATTCGATATTACGGACCTACTCCAACTTCCAGAATCGAGATCCGAACCCGATATCAAAAGTCCACTTCCGGTCAAACTTTTTAATAACCTTCAAATTTCTAACTTTAGCCAAATGACTCCAAAATGAACTACGAACCTCCAAATCCACTTCCGATCGCGCTTCCAATACCAGAATCACCATACGGAGCTATTCCCAGACTCGGAATCCCAAATGGACATCGATAGCATTGAAATGCTCCTCAACCCAAATATATGAAATTCTTCCAAAATGCTAACTTCAACAATAGGCGTCGAAACGCTCCCGAGTCATCCAAAACCCGATCCGAGCATACACCCAAGTCCGAAATCATCCTACGAACCTGCTGAAACCTTTAAATCCTGATTCCGAGGTCGTTTACTAAAAATTTCAATCTTAGTCAATTCTTCCAACTTAACGCTTTCGAAATGAGAATTTTCTTTTCAAATCAACTCCAAACTTCCCAGAATTAAATTCCGACCACGCGTACACATGGCCTCAAACTGCGGAACGACGCGCTAGAGTTTAAAAAGACAGTCGGGTCGTTACAAACCAAATAGTAGAAAATGAGAAAATACTTTTCGTGAGAAAACATTTTTCGAAAAATATTTTCCGTCATACCAAACACACCTTAAGAATTCGCTTACTAGAAGTTGAGACAGTTCGCAACGTGGCCGGCAGGCATATGTCACATTCAAATACCAAGACAACGTTGACCGTTGAGAAATGGAAATGCACCTAGCATCAATCGAGAAAATTAATTTGATATCATAATAAAAAATAACTGATGTCAGTTAATAAAATAAAATATTGATTCCATACAATATGATAATAAAACTTTCTAGAGTATGTCAGCCAACGTATCAAAGAGGAAAAATAAACTAGATAAACGATGGTCAAACTAAACTAACACAAGTATCGTGTTTGACCACTAGGATTATTATATTATGTGACTTCTAATACTATACATGGATTTTCACTTGTTTAATATTAAATTTGTCGAACATTATTACAAAAATTCGAATATTCGCAAGTGATGTATTAATTTATAGGAAAAAAGAATTCGGCAGTAGCACTTACTATTTAGAGCAATGCAAGACTGCAACAGTTTATAAACAACAAATCTATATCTATATCTATATCTATATCTATATTTATATCTATATTATTATAAAAACACGAATATTGAAACGTTAAATATTGGACGACTAAAATATTGTCAGACTTTTTTACCCTTTCAAAGTTAAATTAGTTTTCAAAAGGTATTATCCATAAAGGATGAAATTGTAATTTTAGCAATCATGTCATACTATTTTTATTTGAACAACAACATCGGATGAAGAATCTGTGGGTACTTCTACTTCCAACTAATTAGAACGTAATAAATCTAATTAGTCACGAAATCTGTATGTCTTTGTGAAGAAGGTATTTATATGCATTAGTACTCCTTCAAATTTATTTATTATTTAATACACATACTAAAGATGTGTTATAAAGTTTTAACAAAAAAAAACAATTAATGGATTATCCAGATTTTAGAAATTAATTTTACTGCTCGAAGAAGAGCACACGAAGTATATGTCGCGCCCCCTTTTTTCCCTCCTTGCGGCGGGAGAATCGGGTTTATGACATTTTGGGCTATGGGGCAACTCGTTCCTTTTGGGAACTGGGTTTTGCATTTTGAAGAGTCGCCACCTAATGATTTAAGGTGCATTAGGACACCTAAAAGGTTCACTATAACTATATTTTTTGATAACTAGAGATAGGGTAGGGGCTTGAAATTATCCTAAGGGGAAGGTGTTAGGCACCCCTCAGGATCCACTAGTGTGGTTCCCGGCCAGACAATTCTTTGTGAATTTGGTGCAATTAACATGTAAGCAGATAAGGCTCAAATAAGAGGGGATTTTAATACACAAATGCTTGAAAGTAAATAAAGTGTGAAAGAGCAGTTATAAAAGGGCTGATTTTGAAAAGAAGTCATAATATTTTAAAGACAAAGAAAGAAAAGGGGAAGGGGGTCCTAGATTTATTCATAATATGGATCACATCAATGCAATACCCGAAAATCACTCCTCAAAAGAGGGGCTACACGTGGTATTAGCGCACTGGTCATCATATCCATATCTACCCTTCCCACCCCGTTAAGGCACTAAAGCGCGGATTGGTCTCGACCACTATTGCATGCTATTACCCGCCCCATTCCTATCAGTACCAGAGGCATTTAGGACTACTATTCCTAAAAGGGAGGGGTATTAGGCTGACTTGGAGTTTTAAAGGTAAAAAGTCTAAGGCGACATGCAAAACACATAGGACTGCACATTAAAAGGGGAAGCACGTTAACACTAAAGGCTCATAAATACCTCCTCAAACAAAGCAATCAAATAGCATGACTCAAACAACAAGCAGGGTCTGAAAATATTAAGACAAAAAGGGAGTTTAAGCTGTTGAAACAGACCAATTTATTACATAACTCAGATAAGAAGTCCGAATCAGGCCTGCCTGCTGGTTGTAGCAATTATTAATTACCAGAAACGGGCTCAGTTTTATTTATTGTTATTACCTAAGGTTTGCCTAAGTGTTTGGGGCAGAATCCTATGAGCATGGTATATATTACGGATTCAGAATGTGGCAAAGCAGTAACAAACTTAAAAATGAGCGGTTTGAAATCCTATAGGCATGCTTGCTAAACCGTGTTAAATAGGGGATTAAATTATAAAAAAACTGGTTCGGGATAGACTGATTTTAAATTAGACTAGTCTCAGATTCTGCAGATGATGGTATCCATTATTGTTGGTTTTAATTCCTATAGACATGATATCTAGCGTTGCTGATTTTAATTCCTATAAACATGATATCTAGTGTTGCTGATTTTAATTCCTATAGACATGATATCTAGTTGAACGAGAAATGGAAACAGGCAGGTTTTCACTTGGGAATTCCTATAGGCATGATCTCTATACATTATACTGATTTTAACCTTATAAACATGATACTCATTTATAGCCGTTTAGATCCTAGAGCATGATGTCTAAGTGGTACAAAATTACGTGCAGAATAAATTCCTTTAGGCAGGTTATCTAGGTGTGAAGTTGAACATGCAGAATTTTAAATGAACCCCTATAGGCATGGTATCTAAAATGCAGAATCGAACAAGCGGGATGTAAAACAGTCCTATAGTCATGCTTTCTAAATGTAGAATTGAATCATTCAAAACACAAATCCGATAGGCATGTTTTCTACCCTTGAGCATGCATAATTACCCATTCCTTTTTCACTAGCCAACCCCAGATGTTCATTACAAATTATTACAGACCAGTTGCTGAATTACATCAAGAAAATACATAAAAAAGGGAAATTACAACCATAGGAAGCCTGATTCTGACTTCCTCTCTGAGTTATGGAACAAAACGCCTCAAATACCACTTGTTTCAAAGCCTTTCTCGGACCTGGGTGTGTCAGAGTTCCCTAAGGGTCTCAAGGAACCCCAGGTAGTGCTTACACCCAGGTTCAATAGAACCAGATAAAGATTAGTGCAGTGTGGAAGGGCCAGCCCTTATGTGTCCAAGTTCAGAGGAAGCTCACGGGTCCCAAGCAAGGCTCACACAAGAGGGGCGGAACTTAAATCTAAGAAGATAGTGGAAGTGCAGGAATGGGGTCTTAAAACTGAGGGGATAAGGAGAGGGGTAAAAGGTGATTAGGGAAACAGTAATTAGTAAAATACAGTGTTGATAACTTCATATAAAGGGGGTCATGGGTTGGGAATTCATTGCAAGGAGCCTATGCACTTAGGCAAGGGTCAGCTTTGGGCACGCACAGCAATAGAAAATGCTGGCATGTAGCTTTGGGCATGCACAGCAATAGAAAATGCTGGCATGCCTATAAGCCAACCAGAACACACAACAGCTAGAGAAAACATGGAGGTTATGATCCCAGGGGGGATCAAGTTTGGGTCATGGACAGCAATGTTCAATGCTGCCATGCCCTAAACCAACCATAGATACCAAACACATTGGGGATGGGGATTTAAGGTTCACAAACAATGATAAGTAAGTAATAGAAACATTAATTTAGAACAGAAAAGGCAGAATACAGCATGCTTAACAATGGAACTTAGTTAAATACAAACAAGAATGAAAGAAACAGTAAAGAAACATGTTGTTGTTGATGCTGAAAAATTAGTTAGAACATACCAGTCAGAGAAGCAAAGTGCAGTAAAGAAAAGTAAGCAGGACTCCAAAGTCTAGCCTTGGCTTTCAGTCGGCTAAACAGATAGTAGCACAAGTAGCAGTAAAGCAAAAGAGAGTTTTTGAGTGTAAGTGTGTGTTCTGAACTTAAAATTCTTCGTGTCTTTGAAAGAAGAGAAGGTGGGTATTTATAGTTTTGAAAACGAGTAGAAATTAAGGTAATAAGCAAAGACTTAACATAAACATGGAAACAATCACTATTCAGAATCAATTACACACATGATTGCCTTTAATTAAGAGATCACTTTCTTAAACGGGGTCGAGTACGACAGTATAACTAAAACGTAAAGGAAAACGTAAATACTAAAG